>NC_090246.1:80062094-80069594 GCF_037325665.1 Littorina saxatilis
AAATCAGGGCTGCAGGCCGGCCAGTTCATCCTGGTGACATCAGCCTGCTGGATGAAGTTGTTGACCAGCCTCGCTCTGTGAGGTGTCGCGTTATGGTCCAGGGACACAGCCTGCACACCAATCTGGTGTTGAGCGGGTAGAACCAAAGGGGCGACAATCTTATCTCTGTAGCGCTGGCCCGTCAGGTTGCTGGCGTGTCCACCTGGCATGGTTGTGACAGAACGCGAAACGAGCCTGGCGATGAGCTGCTGTCAGTCGTGGCCGTACAGCTGGACGACGTGATAGCAGGCCAACTTCGTGCAGGCGTTTGCGGATGGTTTTCGTGCTGACGTTGGTGTTTGTTGCCATCCTCAGCTGGCCCCTGATGATGTTTGCAGTGGTGCCTCGCTGCTGCAGAGCTTGTCTTCTGATGAAGCGATCTTCACGCTGTGTTGTCTTCTTAGGCCGTCATGACCTGGGCCTCTCCAGAACGCTGTTGGTGGCCTGGAACTTCTGATGCAGCCTGACCACGACAGAATGGGACACTGCAAGTCGTCTGCCCACTTCTCGCTTGCTTACGCCGTCTTGCAGCCATGCGATGGCCCGGGCTTTGTTGAAGGTGGTCACCTTTCGTCTGGGAGGCATAGTGAGAAGATGGTGGCTAGCGAAAAAAATGGCGGGGCTATAAAACCTAACTGGTGACAACAGTTCACTCTCAACACATCCCCCCTGCACGTGCATAACGAATTTTTTTTATCTTTCCCGCCCAGGCTTGCCCAGCGTCAGCGTAAAAATGGTCCACTTTTTGCAGTTTGGCAGTTTCTGTCTCGTGCCCTAGCCAGGCCTCCGTGTATCCCGAGCAAGTTTCCTGCTAACACAGCATTGCTCACCCACTGGTGTGTACGGCCTGACAGCCATTTGGTTGTATAAACTTAGGAACAAGGAGTTTGGCACATATGAAGTCAGCTGTTTTTTTCAAGGGCGGTCCCTAACTTTTTCCTTTGAGTATATGACACCGGCTCCAGCTTCCGGAGGCATGGTTCTCAATCACTGATGAGCCTGGCTCTTTCATAAGGAGGGGTTTATATCAGGCTTTGATAGGACATATGAGGTTAGAAATGTGTTTTAAATGTGTTTCGGTCATAGTCGTCCCCACACCCACCATCACTAAAAATGTGAGAAGACATGAGCTGTTTAGAACCGTCTACATTTTTACTGTAATAGACCCAAACGATGCTAATTTTAAGCATGGGTACTGCCTTGTACAGTGAGACACGAAACAAACTTGCATCGGCCCAAGATAGCTGTACAGGTTGTAGGCACGAAAAAAACAACGATAACCAACAAACAACCCTACCCCCCCCCTCCACACCACCACTACCACCATCATCATCATCGTCGTCGACGTCATCGTCGTCTTCGTATTCATCTTCTTCATCATCATCATCATCATCATCATCATCATCATCATCAGCAGCAGCAGCAGCAGCAGCACCAGCACCGGCAGCACCAGCAGCAGGACCAGCAGCAGCACCAGCATCGTCGTCGACGTCCTCGTCGTCCTCGTCATCATCATCATCATCATCATCATCATCATCATTGCATCGACTCATCTTACCTCATCTCGATATTTTGACGAAACGACAAAGAATAATAATCATAGTATGTGCGTTGTATTGTGAAAGCGTGAGTCCCTATTATGACACTTCTGCCACCGAGGACGTATATCTCTATTTTGTCATTTTGTCGCATTCCGTTGTTGTCAAGAATGACACGTATAGAATGACCCCTGTGTTGTCGTTGAGGGGGAGTGCTATCAACAAGTAAACAAGCTGTTTTTTCCCCACAAATGTCGACATTTTAGATGGAAAGCTGCCAAATCCGAGCCATTTGTTATCACCATGATCTACGATAATAATTAAAGATGACATTTCGTGATTTCAATCGTCAACGCTGACAGATTTTCAGCACATGATGGGGATACATAATTCTAGAGGGAAAAAACTGAAAGGGCACGTACGTTTTTGCTTACTTTTTGCAGCTGTCTCTCTCTGGCTGTGGCTCTGTGCCCCCTCCCCCTTCTCTTGCTCCAAAGATCCACCCACCCGCCTTGTTTATTGCTCTTTGAACAACATATATAACAGTAAATCTATCAAAATCACAATGTCAAATAAAGAAAACGGACTCTTTTTTTTAAATTTTTTTAAAACGAATTTCACAAATTTACTGAAACGTTTTTCACTGTTCAGTAAATTTGTGAAAAAATGGCATGCTCATTTCAGGAAATTCGCAAATTTCCTAGAATTTTTAGGTCATTTGTGAAATCCCTGAGTGAAACAGGAAATTCACAAATTTACTGAAATGTTCAGAGATTTCGCAAATTTCCTAGTTTCGAGAATTTACTGTAACATATAATTTTATAATGTTTCGTCGCCATGTTCTGTTCTGTTCTCTACTTGCTTCGTTTTTGCAAAACATGAATAAGGCTCCAAGAAAACCGAAAACTCTCACGCAAAAAAAAAATCAAAAAATCAAACAAAATCAAGAAGATGAGTGTGATCAAAGTACACCATAGGAACATTGCTTACCGCACGTGTGCTTGAAAATCTTCCTCTTCCTGAGGCATATACGGCTTTACCTCTCTGCATGCACGCTGTCAAACCTTTCACCCTGTCTGTTGGCCATTACCTCTTGTCTTCCTGCCTTTTGGTCGTTGCCCTCTTTGCTGTGTCTTGCACGTGGTAACCGGATAGGAACATGTGCCGGATACATATTGGTGAGGGTAAAGTGCGGTACACAATTTCTGACGATCCTGTTCAGTTGTCGCAAAAAGTAGCAAACGTTGTTTTTACATTTAGTCAAGTTTTGACTAAATATTTAATCAAGTTTTGACTAAATGTTTTAACGTAGAGGGGGGAATCGAGACGAGGGTCGTGGTGTCTGTGTGTATGTGTGTCTGTGTGTGTGTCTGTGTGTGTGTGTAAAGCGATTCAGAGAAAACTACTGGACCGATCTTCATGAAACTTGACATAAGAGATCCTGAGTATGATATCTCCAGACTTTTTTTCATTTTTTTGATAAATGTCTTTGATGACGTCATATCCGGCTTTTCGTGAAAGTTGAGGCGGCACTGTCACGCCCTCATTTTTCAACCAAATTGGTTGAAATTTTGGTCAAGTAATCTTCGACAAAGTCCGGACTTTGGTATTGCATTTCAGCTTGGAGGCTTACAAATTAATTAATGAGTTTGCTCATTAAAGTTGTCATTAAAATCGATTTTTCGCAAACAGACTTAAAATTGATTGCATCGTATTCTTCATTATATTCTGAATCTAAAAATATAATACATATGTCATGTTTACTCTTAAAATGTGATCACAATTAACGAAAATAGATTAATTAGTCTTACGATAAAAATTTAAGAAATCGATCCAAAAATGATTTCATCTTATTCTTTATCATTTCCTGATTCTAAAAACATATAGATATGATAGGTTGTATTTAAAACAAGCTCCGAAAGTTAACAAGAATATAGAAAAGCGCGCATTCCTGCTTAGCACAATACGCTACCGCGCTGTTTTGGCGTGTTAATTTCACTGCGTTTTACACGTGGAAGGTGAGCGATTTCCTTCTCGCGGGGATTGACGAAGCTGTACTGTCTTGGTGAAAAACTACAGTGCGTTCAGTTTCATTCCGTGAGTTCGACAGCTTGACTAAATGTAGTAATTTCGCCTTACGCGACTTGTTTGTTTGTTATCTTGAGCAGGAGTGGCGCAGTGGTAGGAGCGCTTGCCTCTCACGCTTGGGGTCGTGGGTTCGATCCCCACGCGGAGCGAATACAAATACCCATTTTTTTCGAGCACTCTCCAGTCCACCTGTAACAAGCGGCTTTAAGATTTATAGGAATGTATACTGTTTTGTTAAAGGTGCAACTGTGGAGCGCCTGTGTCTCTGTATTTTACCTGTCACAGGTAGACAGCGTGTTATCTTCGAATGACTCGTGGGGCCCGTACTTATATATTTCACGGGTATATTGCAGGTGTAACCGAGTGCCGTAACACTACGATCACCTCGGGAGGCGAAGTGCAATCAAACAGGATTGAAAATGTTAGGGCTAATTTCTTAGCCCTATAAAAACTGTTATGCAAACCCGAAGGTTTCCATGAACATACAGACAATCGGAAACCACCAGACCCCATCACAAACAGAATTCCACAATCCACCGGTGTTGACTTAAAGGCCAACAACTCGGGTGCAGAGTCTGCTGTGAAAGGAGCGGTAGCCTCCCCTGTCACAATCGCCCCCGTTTGAATGAACTTCGTCCCGAAGTTCCGAACCGGGGGACCACTTCGTCCCGAAGTTCGCAGAATGGGAACAGCACGAAAATGTTCAGTGGTCATATTATGCCATTACCTGAACATATCATGCCGAGTCCCATCCCTGCTCGCAAGCGCCAGATGTAACCGAGTGCCGAAACACTACGATCACCTCGGGAGGCGAAGTGCAATGAAACAGGATTGAAAATGTTAGGGCTAATTTCTTAGCCCTATAAAAACTGTTATGCAAACCCGAAGGTTTCCATGAACATACAGACAATCGGAAACCACCAGACCCCATCACAAACAGAATTCCACAATCCACCGGTGTTGACTTAAAGGCCAACAACTCGGGTGCAGAGTCTGCTGTGAAAGGAGCGGTTGCCTCCCCTGTCACACACGTATTGTGTAGGGTGAGTTCAGAGTCGATTTCAAGTTTGTAGTTACTCTTTTTCATCACTCGTATCTTTGCCTCTTGTCGAGGAAGGAAGACTCGCGGTCCGAGTAGAGTCCGTTCTCCATTGAACGTAGCTTTTGCTTTCGTAGAGCAATTGCGGGAGACCTGTGATATTGTGTCTGTGCTTCATTGCAACCAGGATGTTGTACCTACCACAGAGGAGAGGTCTTGCTCTCAACCGACGCACCAGAGGGTCCGACGGCACTGTTCGTCCGGCAAAGATGTGACGTCATCGATGGTTTCGTTCGCTTCACACTACGGCATCGTTGTCACAAGTTTACAGACGATTATGGTTCCGCTAGCAGAGTAACAGTAGCTTTAACCCGTCCTGTTCACAGACGATTATGGTTCCGCTAGCAGAGTAACAGTAGCTTTAACCCGTCCTGTTCACAGACGATTATGGTTCCGCTAGCAGAGTAACAGTAGCTTTAACCCGTCCTGTTCACAGACGGTTATGGTTCCGCTAGCAGGGTAACAGTAGCTTTAACCCGTCCTGTTCACAGACGATTATGGTTCCGCTAGCAGGGTAACAGTAGCTTTAACCCGTCCTGTTCACAGACGATTATGGTTCCGCTAGCAGAGTAACAGTAGCTTTAACCCGTCCTGTTCACAGACGATTATGGTTCCGCTAGCAGGGTAACAGTAGCTTTAACCCGTCCTGTTCACAGACGATTATGGTTCCGCTAGCAGAGTAACAGTAGCTTTAACCCGTCCTGTTCACAGACGATTATGGTTCCGCTAACAGGATAACAGTTGCTTTAAACCCGTCCTAAAAGCTAGAGTGCAGGAAAAGTAACTTCAGAGTGAACTGAGCGAGAGTGAGAGTTGTGGAAGATCATTTAAAAGAAAATAGTTATTACCCAATATTGACGGACTGTGTGATGATATCTTCTGCTATGGTCTGTTGAGACAGTGATATCAAAATCGAGACCGGAGGTCGAGATTTTGATATCACTGTCGAAACAGACCAATAGCAGAAGATATCATCACACAGTCAGTCAATGTTATATATATTGCTAATTCTCTGGACATTTTGTATTTACTGTAAAGAAATTACAAAAGTACTTGTCTCAGTTTTGGCTGTTCCATATCCCTCCCTCTGATTATTATTTCTTTTTGTTCACTCTTTTCTTGTACTTTTCAGTATTTCAAAATGTCTTTTTTTTTCAAAAAGTCTTTAGTCACTTGCTCAACTAAATTCTGGGATAATTACATTTTCATATATATTTGTTTGTTTTTAAATGTAGGTGTTTTTGTTTTTGAAGTGGGGAAGCAATAAAGAGGTCGTCGATATCAAAACTGATATCGACGGAAATGTCGTCGATATCACTTTTGCACTGAGCTCAGTTTTGCCCAATTGACCAATGGAAATCCACGTAACATATGAAATAGCAATATTCTTTGTTGTTATTGACGTTATCATTGTTTGATCTTGTTGTTGTTGTTGTTGTTGTTGTCGTTGCCGATGTTATTGTAAGGAGGAGGTGTATTGTCAGTGAGTGAGTTGTGTGTGTATTTGTATTGATCTGCATATATTTGACTTTTGTAAGAAACGTTCTCAATTGATTTTCTGTGTCAACTTGTGTTTTTGTAGTTTGAAAGAGCAAGATCGTTATTGAGTCGTGGATGACAGACTGCGTGCGTGTTTTATGCATGTGTGCGTGACACTACCCAGCTGGAAAGCCTACCTGACTCTATTCAGGGCCGGGGAAGTCAAAAGCAACTGGACTTGTGATCGAAAGGTCGCTGGTTCGAATCCGGGCCGGGACGGACACGGGTCAACTTTATGTGCAGACCCAGAGTCGGTATCCATCTCCCACCCCCGTGTCACCACAGTGGCACGTAAAAGACCTCGGTCATTGGGCCATAAGTGCAGATGGCTGATACCACCTACACATGCATACACTTGTGTATCTCATCTAAAGTCGGGTTAAAACACGGGAACATGGCCGTAATGGCTTTGCCGTGAGGGCGTAAAACTTGAATTTCTCTCACAAGCAGCGAGGGAGACACACGGCCCTCATAAAGCTGGCCCGAGAGTAGTTGAGATCTCTCACATCTCGTCTCCCTTCGACCGAAAATGAGTATTTGTTTGTTTGTTTGTTTGTTTGCTTAACGCCCAGCCGACCACGAAGGGCCATATCAGGGCGGTGCTGCTTTGACATATAACGTGCGCCACACACAAGACAGAAGTCGCAGCACAGGCTTCATGTCTCACCCAGTCACATTATTCTGACACCGGACCAACCAGTCCTAGCACTAACCCCGTAATGCCAGACGCCAGGCGGAGCAGCCACTAGATTGCCAATTTTAAAGTCTTAGGTATGACCCGGCCGGGGTTCGAACCCACGACCTCCCGATCACGGGGCGGACGCCTTCGCACTAGGCCAACCGTGCCGGTGAAAATGAGTATGGGACTACCTTTTCCTTCTGTTATCTTGAGCAGTATTGTTCCACAACCTTGTACGATTTGCTTGGCTAAAAGAAAAATATCAACAGGAGGGCAATATTTATTCAACCAGTGTTCTGGTGTTGCCAGTAGCTTGGCAAGTGTCGGGATTGCATTGACTCTAGGTCAGTTCCTGTTTTGGCAAGTGACCTGGAGCCAGTGCGGTCAAATGGTCTGCAATACAAAGGGCAACTTTTCATTATGCAGTCACGGCTCTATGGAAAGATTTCTGCGTTGTTGCTGCTTCTGGTTAGTTGGTTTAAATCAGGACTTATACCCACACATTGCACACTCTCAGT
>NC_090246.1:80074594-80079594 GCF_037325665.1 Littorina saxatilis
GAGAAAACACCTTTTAGAACACTATTTTCCCCCCACTATTTGATGTTGATTTGAGGAAGAAAAACACCTTTTAGAACACTATTTTCCCCTCATTATTTGATGTTGATTTGAGGAAGAAAAACACAGTTTAGAACACTATTTTCCCCCCACTATTTGATGTTGATTTGAGGAAGAAAAAACCCTTTTAGAACACTATTTTCACCTCACTAATTGATGTTGATTAAGGAATAGAAAACACCTTTTTTAACACTCTTTTTCACCTTCTTTAATTGATGTTGCTTTGAGGAACAACAGACCAACCAATACTGTACTCACGTGTCAGCGAAGACGACAAAGGTACTGTTTACAACTGTTTCGACCACTGGGTCTTCTTCTGGTACCTATAAATCGAAGCTAGTCTATTGTTACATCAATTGTTTGTGGCTTTGATGAAGGGCAAGGCCATGTTGCCGACAGTGGCGAAATTATCCAAGCTGTCCTCGGATCACGCCAGTCTTCCTCCTGTGTGATGGATGGGGTAGAGCGAGGAAACCAGACACAATTATTTCGCTAAGGGCACACTGATTGAGTAACCCGCGCACTTCTTCTGTCCCTGAAATTGCTCGCAAATCTGCTAGCGCGCCGGAGATATGTATTGCGATGAAAGACGCAGTTAAAGAGACCTTCTTGCCCGACAAAACAATCATGTATACCATTTGGCTTCCTGCCGTCTTAGAAGAAGCAATCTACCCTGAAAAAAAGTGCACCAGATTGTTGATTTTCGTTGAAGATGCAGTTACAGGTACCATCTTTCCCGACATAACAAGCGTGTAAACCGTTTGGCTTCCTGCCGCCTTACAAGAAGCAATTTGAGAGTGTTGATTTCCGGTATGTGTCCCAATGAAGGGATAGTTTAATCCTGTGTAAAAGCCTGGCTAGGTCTGAGACAGTGAGGCGATGTTTTCCCGGGGAAGATTGAGCCTTTAACCAGACGGTGACCAGAAGACCAAGAATTGTAACGTCCGCAAACACCGAAGGCCAGTCTGTATGGTGCACCATCTTCGCGTGACAAATGGTCATCAGTTGTAAGGAGTCGTTCAATGACAAAGACGGCGAATAAAATGTTCTTCCATTTTTTTCTCTCCCCTTTTTCCACAACGTTCACATCCGCCTGCTGTTCGGACGAAGAAGAACGGCGACTCAAGGCAAGGCAAGGCCATGCCAGGCCATGCCAGGCCAGGCCAGGTAAGGCCAGGCCAGGCAAGGCAAGGTGACTGAGGCCAGGCCAGCCAAGCAAGGCAAGGCGTCTCAGGCCAGGCCAGGCCAGGCAAGGCAAGGCCAGGCAAGGCAAGGCGACTGAGGCCAGGCTAGGCAAGGAAAGGCAAGGCGACTGAGGCCAGGCAAGGCAAGGCATGGCAAGGCGACTGACGCCATGCCATGCCAGGCCAGGTAAGGTAAGGCAAGGGAAGGCCAGGCCAGGCCAGGCCCGGTAAGGCAAGGCGACTGAGGCCAGGCCAGGCCCGGTAAGGCAAGGCGACTGAGGTCAGGCCAGGCCCGGTAAGGTAAGGCGACTGAGGCCTGGCCAGGCCCGGTAAGGCAAGGCGACTGAGGCCAGGCCATGCCCGGTAAGGCAAGGCGACTGAGGCCAGGCCAGGCCCGGTAAGGCAAGGCAAGGCAAGGCAAGGCAAGCCAAGGCGACTGAGGCAAGGCAAGGCCAGGCAAGGCCAGTCAAGGCCAGTTTTATTTCAGCAACAGCCAATCAGAGAGACAGACACGGAGTAAGAAAGACGGACACAGAGACAAAACATTAGTGCTTTTGATACTGACCTGGTTAATCAATTATTGCTTGGTGCATATTGGAACACACTTCAATTCTTCCCTTCATTTTCTTGATGTCCTATTTTCTCCTTTTTCTGTTTTCTCCATTTTGATTTACACGCCATTGTGCAGAAGTCGTATAAAACCCAACTTGCTTGAAAAAAAGGGCAAAAAGGGTTACAGGTCGGTTACCAGAATATCTTTCATGAAAAATTGTTCTTTGTCAATGACAACCATGCCCGAATTCATGATCTCAGGACAGGCGCTTGAATCAACGAGTTTTCAGTTTTTGTTTTGTTCACATCAACTCTTTATATCTTTATATGTGTTGACAACGCACGAACACATTTTCTTTGTCTATGAAGATGATGCCCAATTAAAGCATGTCAATTCTCTGTGCACACAACTGGTGATAGCTTTTTATGTCTTGAAACTCCATGGGAAAATATCAGTTCCAAAAGCTACGAGCCTGTGTTTTTAGGCTCGAAAATGAGATGTCACAAAAGTTTATGAACGACATAGTTCCCCCTACAGAATGGAAACATGGACTTTTAGTAAAAGTGAAATCTCCCCCTACACCCAATGACACCACTCACTTTTACTTAAGATTCCCAGTCTACACCCTTCGTGTTTTGAAGGTCGAAAAAAAGAGGATGTGGTACAGTAATTGTCTTTGACGCCTTGCGGATGGTTTCCTTGTCCTCTCGTATGAATGAGAGACAGAGCAGACGAACAAACAAGAAATGACAAGAAAGAAACTGTTAAAGCCCAAACAGATTACACTGGAAGCAGATTTTGTGTATAACGCTCCTTTTCTTCGAAGAAAGTTTGTGCACAGAACGACCTTTTTCTAACGCCTTTTGCAGTAAGCAACATAGAACAGAAAACGTTTTAAAGGCACATTTCACACGAAGAAGTCCAAACATCTTTTGCAGTCAGCAACACAGAACAGAAAACGTTTTAAAGGCACATTTCACACGAAGAAGTTCAAACATCTTTTGCAGTCAGCAACACAGAACAGAAAACGTTTTAAAGGCACATTTCACACGAAGAAGTTCAAACATCTTTTGCAGTCAGCAACACAGAACAAAAAACGTTTTAAAGGCACATTTCACACGAAGAAGTTCAAACATCTTTTGCAGTCAGCAACACAGAACAGAAAACGTTTTCAAGGCACATTTCACACGAAGAAGTCCAAACATCTTTTGCAGTCAGCAACACAGAACAGAAAACGTTTTCAAGGCACATTTCACACGAAGAAGTCCAAACATCTTTTGCAGTCAGCAACACAGAACAGAAAACGTTTTCAAGACAAATTTCACATGAAGAAGTTCAAACATCTTTTGCAGTCAGCAACACAGAACAGAACACGTTTTCAAGGCACATTTCACACGAAGAAGTCCAAACATCTTTTGCAGTCAGCAACACAGAACAGAAAACGTTTTAAAAGCACATTTCACACGAAGAAGTTCAAACATCTTTTGCAGTCAGCAACACAGAACAGAACACGTTTTCAAGGCACATTTCACACGAAGAAGTTCAAACATCTTTTGCAGTCAGCAACACAGAACAGAAAACGTTTTCAAGGCACATTTCACATGAAGAAGTCTAAACATCTTTTGCAGTCAGCAACACAGAACAGAAAACGTTTTCAAGGCACATTTCACACGAAGAAGTCCAAACATCTTTTGCAGTCAGCAACACAGAACAGAAAACGTTTTAAAAGCACATTTCACACGAAGAAGTTCAAACATCTTTTGCAGTCAGCAACACAGAACAAAAAACGTTTTCAAGGCACATTTCACACGAAGAAGTTCAAACATCTTTTGCAGTCAGCAACACAGAACAGAAAACGTTTTCAAGGCACATTTCACACGAAGAAGTTCAAACATCTTTTGCAGTCAGCAACACAGAACAGAAAACGTTTTCAAGGCACATTTCACACGAAGAAGTTCAAACATCTTTTGCAGTCAGCAACACAGAACAGAACACGTTTTCAAGGCACATTTCACACGAAGAAGTTCAAACATCTTTTGCAGTCAGCAACACAGAACAGAAAACGTTTTCAAGGCACATTTCACACGAAGAAGTCCAAACATCTTTTGCAGTCAGCAACACAGAACAGAAAACGTTTTCAAGGCACATTTCACACGAAGAAGTTCAAACATCTTTTGCAGTCAGCAACACAGAACAGAAAACGTTTTCAAGGCACATTTCACACGAAGAAGTTCAAACATCTTTTGCAGTCAGCAACACAGAACAGAAAACGTTTTCAAGGCACATTTCACACGAAGAAGTTCAAACATCTTTTGCAGTCAGCAACACAGAACAGAAAACGTTTTCAAGGCACATTTCACACGAAGAAGTCCAAACATCTTTTGCAGTCAGCAACACAGAACAGAAAACGTTTTCAAGGCACATTTCACACGAAGAAGTTCAAACATCTTTTGCAGTCAGCAACACAGAACAGAACACGTTTTCAAGGCACATTTCACACGAAGAAGTTCAAACATCTTTTGCAGTCAGCAACACAGAACAGAAAACGTTTTCAAGGCACATTTCACACGAAGAAGTTCAAACATCTTTTGCAGTCAGCAACACAGAACAGAAAACGTTTTCAAGGCACATTTCACACGAAGAAGTTCAAACATCTTTTGCAGTCAGCAACACAGAACAGAAAACGTTTTCAAGGCACATTTCACACGATGAAGTTCAAACATCTTTTGCAGTCAGCAACACAGAACAGAAAACGTTTTCAAGGCACATTTTACACGAAGAAGTTCAAACATCTTTTGCAGTCAGCAACACAGAACAGAAAACGTTTTCAAGGCACATTTCACATGAAGAAGTCCAAACATCTTTTGCAGTCAGCAACACAGAACAGAAAACGTTTTCAAGGCACATTTCACACGATGAAGTTCAAACATCTTTTGCAGTCAGCAACACAGAACAGAAAACGTTTTCAAGGCACATTTCACACGAAGAAGTTCAAACATCTTTTTATTGTGCTGTAACTCAATCATGCATGCGACGATTTACTTGACAAGTCTCTGTAATTACGCTGATTAAGGTAATGACTGTGAAAAGTGTAACCGAGTGCACGAAGCACAGTAATAACCTTTGAAGTCGGTCCAGCCAGTGAGATTGTAGGGCTACCTGAATAGTCCTATACACACTGCTATGGGTACACAATGGTTCCGTAT
>NC_090246.1:80087094-80102094 GCF_037325665.1 Littorina saxatilis
AAGTCTTACAAATAAATGTCTGTTTTCAAATTTAGTGATTGTCCATTTTCAGACACACACAGACACAGACACACACACACATACCTAAAGTGTGGATGGTTACCTAAGAGGCGGCACTGGGTGTAGTGCCTTTCTAGTGCACTTGCACTACAACAGCACTGGGTGCAGTACTCGCTCCGGCATCGAAGAATTTTGCACTAAAAAATGCACAAAATTTGACCTATTTCGTCGCCTATAGAGGACGGAAAGAATGTCATTTTGAACATTGTTATGACATTCTTTCCGTCAAAAAAGTCAATTTAACGGTGTTAAATGAAGCGACCATCCACACAATTAGGTTGTCATCCAGAGTTTAGGTTGCCACCCACGTGTGGATGGTTGCCTTATGGTGATTTAGGCAACCAAACCTGTGGAAACGGGGGTACACACACACACACACACACACACACACACACACACACACACACACACACACACACACACACACACACACACACACACACACACACATACACCACGACCCTCGTCTCGATTCTCCCCTCTATGTTAAAAAATTTAGTCAAAACTTGACTAAATGTAAAAACCTACATCACGACTGTACTGCGCCACGACCCGGCTACGCTTGTTTTGTGCAGTTCAAAATAAGCGTAGGGAGAGTACGCAGCTTCGCGACCTAGCAGATCCCGCCCCGACGAAACCACGCTCGTGGAGATCCTCCAACGTTTGGCCCAGGGTTGGCCACGATCTCGGACACTTTTCCGTCGTAGCAGAAGCGGCGTCTATATTATGTGACTGGGGTCTCAGTGCCAGGTGCTGGATTTTGACGGCGATATGCCCCGATTTGATAACTTGTTCAGATTGGCGTGATCGGCATGGTCGTGGTAAGGACCTAGAGCTGTGTGAACGGGGCCTTAGCAAAGGCCCACACAGATCTGTGCTAAATTGAAAAGTTCAACGAGAAGGTATTTATGTTAATAAATCTATCGCGCCAATTTTGCTTCAAGAAACTTGCTCCGACAAAGTGTTCAAGTGGATATAACAGACATCGTGTATGATGTTGATAGCGGAAGGCACCGAAAGCCGAGACGTGAAGGTTCTCCAGGGTGCTTTTAAGACAGTGCTGAGCACCGTTCACCCTCTGTGGGGGTTCTTCCAGCACGGCAGTACGCGGGCTTTACGAAGTGTAATTACCAGACGGGTGGTCCTCCGTACCGTAACTGGAGCGGAAAGTTGACCTGACAAACTGGTCCATATACAAAAATTGATGTCTCATGCTGTATCAAGTTTTGAAAGTCTGTGTCCATCATTCTCACAACACGTGGGTGCAAGTGTGGCTCGATGGCTAACGCGTGTGGATCAAAAGTGAAGGGACATTTACTGCTGGTCATGAGTTTGATCCTTGAGGAAGAATTAGATGTTATTTCTGAAGTCCGCCGTCATTGTTACTGACTGAACAACTCCGAGAGCCCGATATGCGCACGTTAAATATTCCAAATTTATAGTTATAGTGATAGTCGTGTGTCTATCAGTCTGCAAATAAATGAATGAATGAATTAATGCATGAATGGATGAATCAAGCAATGAATCAATCAACCAACCAACCAACCAACCAACCAACCAACCAACCAACCAACCAACCTACCAACCAACCAACCAACCAACCAACCAACCAACCAACCAACCAACCAACCAACCAACCAACCAACCAACCAACCAACCAAACAACCAACCAACTAATCAATCAATAAATCCCTCTCCCCTTACACACAGCCCTACTACCCCATCCCTAACTCCTTCAGATCGTTGAGTGTCTGGACGAATCATTGACTGTGGTCGTTTCCCTGGTATTGATGATGTCAGTCTATTGCTTTTTACAGCTGACTACAGGCGTGCCTCAGAGCACTAACTGCCTGCCTCGGAAAGAAGTTTAGGAACGTTGGGGTGTGTGACAGGTTTACACAGTCGTCGGTGCTTGTCTTTCACCCCCCCCCCTTCAATTTCTGTGTGTGTGTGTGTGTGTGTGTGTGTGTGCGGGCGTGTGTGCGGGCGTGTGTGTGTATGTGTGTGTGGGAGGGTGTATGTGTGAGTGCGTACGTGCGTGCGTTGGTGTGCGTGCGTTAGTGCGTGCGTGCGTGCATGCGTGTGAGCGCGTGCGTGCGTGCGTGTGTGTGTGTGTGTGTGTGTGTGTGCGTCTGCGTGCTAGCGTTCGTGCATGCATGCGTGCTTGCGTGTGTGCGCGTTTATTGAGTCGAACATTCCAGTGGAGACCCACGGGAAGCTCTGGGGGCCGGCAACGTCGCTGCGGCGGACTGCGAACTTCGCCCTACAGACCGGATTAAGTTTTAGCATGGCTGGGAACGCAAACGAAGAAGAAGAGTCGAACATGACCGTGTGGGTTTGCAGATACTGAACGCCATCCCTTTAGAATTGTAAGCCCGCCCAATTTAGATAATGCTCATTAAAGACTCGTTCAAAGTGCAGACTTGACAGCTATTGACGTCGACTCAAATTAATGATCGAGGTATAAACAGGGACAATTACAAAGTTTACTTGTAAAGTTGTCTCATCTTTCCAGTGAAAGGTTAGTTACTGCGGTTCTACGTGTCTTGCAATGATCCACGAAAATGAATGAAGCTCAAAAAGGCTTTCCCGAACCGAGAAACGCTACCCATGGCATAAGATAAGGCTAGTTAAATAGTTGCTTGAGTGTACAGTGCTATCTGCCCCGGGTCTGTGGTGGTCAGTTAACACAGAAAGCAAGATAACGTTGACCTACACTATGTGGCCTACAATTTGTTCTGTCAGTAAAAATCACTGTTTCCAGACACTCTCATTCCCGTTGCAACTGGTATTAGCAATAGCTTGCAATATGGGTGAGAGTAGACCACAACATACACCAGTAACAAATGGCCAGAAGTATCACCAACAGAACGCAAGAGGAATCTGCAACAAGTGGCCAGAAGTATGAGCAACAGAACGCAAGAGATATCTGCAACAAACTGCCATAAGTATTACAAACAGAACGCAAGAGGTATCTGCAACAAACTGCCATACGTATTACAAACAGAACGCAAGATGTATCTGCAACAAACTGCCATACGTATTACAAACAGAACGCAAGATGTATCTGCAACAAACTGCCATAAGTATTACAAACAGAACGCAAGAGGTATCTGCAACAAACTGCCATACGTATTACAAACAGAACGCAAGATGTATCTGCAACAAACTGCCATAAGTATTACAAACAGAACGCAAGAGGTATCTGCAACAAACTGCCATAAGTATTACAAACAGAACGCAAGAGGTATCTGCAACAAACTGCCATACGTATTACAAACAGAACGCAAGATGTATCTGCAACAAACTGCCTTAAGTATTACCAACAGAACGCAAGAGATATCTGCAACAAGTGGACAGAAGTATCACCAACAGAACGCAAGAGATATCCGCAACAAACCACAGCAAGCGGAAGAAGCCATCAAAAACAAGTCCCAAGAACCATCAGCTGGGTGTCAGAACAAGATTTATGAGCAAAGGGTATCGCGAGCAGTCAGTGAACTACGTATATTTACACAACTCTCATTCCCCAAACTGTACGGCTTGCAAACACGCTGTCGCTGTATCTTCAGCTCAATACATCACTTGGCACCTGATGGATGACTGAGAAGTATGTACCAACGTCTAATTAGCAATTCCCAAATGTACTATTTTGTGTGTATTAACTGTCTTGCTTGTATTCTCAAATACAATCACTCTCTGCATTGTTTCTATTTGAAGCGATGTAGGTTGTATTTTATTCTTTTACGCTCTCTCTCTCTCTCTCTCTCTCTCTCTCTCTCTCTCTCTCTCTCTCTCTCTCTCTCTCTCTCTCTCTCTCTCTCTCTCTCTCTTCCTCCTCTACATTCTTCTACTCTATTCGCCTGTATTTTCCATTCTATCCGTAGGTTGTTTTCTTTGTGTTTGTATGTGTGAGAGATCAAATCAAATCAAATCAAATCACATTTTATTCTCAAGAGGGTTGTGGCATAAGCAATACAAACGAGCTCTTTTTTTTTAACCAGCCCTCGCCCAGAGAGGGACTACTCTAATCACATATATACACGGACATTCATATAAGAAAAATAAAAATTAAAAAAGAGAACAAAAAGGCAGAAAAACAGAATTCACAGTACTATGTACACATCACAGGTTTTACAATAATTCTTACGCCATGAACAGTGGTGTGAATTTTCTGAACATACAAGTTTGAACAAAATTTGAATGTGTTATCAAAACTGGGATTTTATTTATATGATGAAACACTGATGCTATGGACAAATATGAATCAATATGAAAATAAATCTAAACGAAGTCTTCCATCACTGAGATTTTTCGTAATATGACATTAAATGTAATGAAAGGTGTTCTTTGAAAGTATTGATACTGGTTGGGACTCGAACCAGTTCAGGGAGAGAATTCTACACGACGCCGCCAGAATAAGCGAAGCTTGATTTAAAGAAATCTATCCATGGAATGGGGACATTGCATTTTCGGTTTAGTTTGTATCTACATTTTGTAATTAAAGCACGTGGTGCACGGCCGGAAAGGATTTTGTGAAGGAGTACGCCTTTATCTATTTTAAATATTTCTTTTAAAGGCAGAATGTTAAGTTTCTTATAATCGTCAGAAACAAGACTGGATTGTTTCAATAAAATTAGTTTTAGTGCTCGTCTGTGGAGACTATACAATGGTTTTAAAACATTTGCACTGGCAGAGTCCCAGATGGTCGAACAATAATCTGTGATGGTTTTTATGTGTGCGTTGAAAAATAATAGCCTTGAGTGTTGATGAAGAAAGTATTACATTCTGTTCAACTGATATATTATCTAGACATGGTTTTACTCAACGACCGAACAAAGAAAAATTTTCATTTTTGTGTAATATTTTAATGGACCATAAAGTGTTGTTATTGTTATTGTAATTTTTAACATGACGGGCCCAAGATAAATTATTATCGATATTTACTCCCAAAACTTTGTGATCTCCTACTTCCTCTATTGTGTCGTTGCCAATTAATATGGAGTAAGGATTATTCCTGATGTTTTGTCTTTTTTGCCTTATTGTAGAGAGAGAGAGAGAGAGAGAGAGAGAGAGAGAGAGAGAGAGAGAGAGAGAGAGAGAGAGAGAGAGAGAGAGAGAGAGAGAGAGAGAGAGAGAGAGGCGGGAGAGAGAGAGAGAGGAAGAGAGAGGAAGAGAGAGAGAGAGAGAGAGAGAGAGAGAGGGGGAGAGAGAGAGAGAGAGAGAGAGAGAGAGAGAGAGAGAGAGAGATGACATAGAGAAAAAGATTGTGTGTGAGAGAGACTGAGACACAGACAGACACACACACACACAGACAGACATATATGCAGACAGGCGTACAGACAGACACACACACAGACACACAGACCGACAGACACACAGAGATAAAGTAAACTAACTGTGTTTCAACGTCTACTAATGTTTTTAACCTCATTCACTAATCGTAACCATACAGTGTAATTCAGGTCGAAATCGGGGTGGGAATGTGGTATAATGTACAGAGATGACCCAAGTAAGATGTTTTAGAAACACTATCATAACGAGTACTTCTTACTATACTTGGTCCAGACAGCGCTGACAGAGACATACTGCTAGATGCCTCTCAAATACACCACTCAGCTCGCTTCCAATGATTCATTATCAGTCGGTTTTTGTCCGTGGTGGGATTTGTGATTACAGGCTAATTGTTTTTCTCCCGTTTTCATGGTTTGTAGGCGAGTTGGGTTTGCATATTATTGATGAAATAAAGTTATTTCTTGTATTGATTAGTTAAGTTTTTGTTTGTATGTGCATAATGTAAACGTTATCTTTTCTGTAGCTTCATACTTGTGTCTTCCCCTCTGGTGCAAGTGTCTTTTCTTCAATCGAGAATGTAAAAACAACGTCGACCAAATAATGAACGATTCCAGTTTTGAATGAAATGACTCGGGATTGAATGTTTTGGTTGGGGTACGGAAAGGGGTGCAATAACTTTGTTGCTAAGTTTATGTGAAATAAGCCGATTAGAAGTATTACAATCGGCTCAGGCTAGACACCGCTGGACGAGTAAAGTACTGTTGACATGGCAGACTTGCAACCAACTTATGCCCAACTTTCAAGCAATTTTAGTCGGCAAGTCAAATCAAAATCGCTGCACACGTGAACAGCAAAAACTCGCAAGTAAGTTTTAAGAGGCGATTCTCGCCAGACTTAGCCTTTTGAGATTGTCCGGTCGTCCTCGTTGTTTTCAGGAGAAGGGAAGGCTAGAGCTAACCAATCAGTAAGCGCGATAAGAAAAGTCTCGACAAAATCGCTGACGAGTCACGGCCGAGTCGAGCAGTGCTCAACTGAGTTTTGGAGTCGCTGACGAGTCTGGCCCGAATCGTTTCTCAATCGCTGGGGCTGTTCACATGGCAGACTTTTCGCCGATTTGGCCTCAACGACTCGGGAGCGATTTTCAAACGACTAAAATTGCGCAAAAGTTGGTTGCAAGTCTGCCATGTGAACAACACTGAAGAGGTCAGAATTGATAGTTTCAGTCGATTCTCTGAATCCTTTGCGGAGGCGTTGACTGGTGCCAAAGGGAAAACGCTCTCCAACAGTAAAGTCACGCTCCCGATCTTAAAGTGCCGTTCACATGGCAGACTTACAACCAACTTTTCCCCAACTATTGTTGGTTTGAAATCACTCCCGTGTGGTTGAGGCCAAGTCGGCGAAAAGTCTGCAATGTGAACGGCCCCAACGATTTAAGTTCGATTTAGGACAGATTGAGCCGCGACTCGAAAACTCAGTTGAGCGCTGCTCGACTCGGCCGTTACTTAGCTCAGAATTTGCACCGACTTTTCTTATAGCGGGGAAAGTTGATAGAAAATCTGCCATGTGACCAGCACTGAATGGGTTCCAGCTAAGGGATTTACGAAATGTGTCGCCAATATATTCGTTCACGTAAAAGCAGGCTCAGGGGTTTGGACATATAGTATAATGTAATTGACTTGTCTGTTGCTTTCTAATCTTCTTCCGTTGTTGTTGTTTCGTTTGTCCATGACCCATCTCTCGGGGTTTCTTTTATTGCTGCAAATCTAAAAAAATTATCCCCAATCCACGAAGATTTAGGATTCTGTTTACACGTACCATCAAAGTCTGCTGTTTTCACTGACTGCGGGGATTAAAACAGGGGTTGTCAGACTTGAAAAGGGTGTGTGGTACTTTGGGTTGGGTTGGTTTTGGGTGGGGTGGGGGGGGGGGGGGGTGGTGGTGGTGGTGGTGGTGGTTGGGGTGGGCTGGTGGGGGTTTGGGTAGGATTCCTCCCTTCTTTGTTTTGCGCCATTTATACACATCCCCCCCCCCCCCCCCCGCCCCCTCAAAGCACATCACGATTTCCACCGCCATAACTCACAGGATATCACGATTCCTGAATGTCCACATTCATTTTCTGCTGTCTCTGAGTTGAAATTGGAGATGAAAATACAGTCCACCCCCCAACCCCCCCACCCCCCTTCCCTCTCACCTTCCTTTGAAAGACACCCCGATGCAGACTGAAAAGATGCTGAAGTGACAGAATGTTGTCCACATTACTGGTACTTCTGTGAATTTAGCCTCCTCTCTTTTTACACCTTCTTTAGTGAAACACTTTTTTTGTAACATTATTTAAGAAAATGCTTACGCCGTCTTTTAAAACTTGGGTCCCGCTGTCGTATCAGTTAGAAGGAAAAGCTTTCTGACAAGTTAGCTTTTCTACATAGAAGCATCTTTTTCATGCAAACATTTTACCTGGAATAATTGATTGATCGATTGATAGTTATTTTCTTAACGTCTCTTCAAGCAATATGGCTAGCTGGGGCCGATGTGAGTTTGTGTTCTTAACATCCCTTCAAGCAATATGGCTAGCTGGGGCCGATGTGAGTTTGTGTTCTTAACATCCCTTCAAGCAATATGGCTAGCTGGAGCCGATGTGAGTTTGTGTTCTTAACATCCCTTCAAGCAATATGGCTAGCTGGGGCCGTTGTGAGTTTGTGTTCTTAACATCCCTTCAAGCAATATGGCTAGCTGGGGCCGATGTGAGTTTGTGTTCTTAACATCCCTTCAAGCAATATGGCTAGCTGGGGCCGTTGTGAGTTTGTGTTCTTAACATCCCTTCAAGCAATATGGCTAGCTGGAGCCGTTGTGAGTTTGTGTTCTTAACATCCCGTCAAGCAATATGGCTAGCTGGGGCCGTTGTGAGTTTGTGTTCTTAACATCCCTTCAAGCAATATGGCTAGCTGGGGCCGTTGTGAGTTTGTGTTCTTAACATCTCTTCAAGCAATATGGCTAGCTGGGGCCGATGTGAGTTTGTGTAACATCCCTTCAAGCAATATGGCTAGCTGGGGCCGTTGTGAGTTTGTGTTCTTAACATCCCTTCCCTTCAAGCAATATGGCTAGCTGGGGCCGTTGTGAGTTTGTGTTCTTAACATCCCTTCCCTTCAAGCAATATGGCTAGCTGGGGCCGATGTGAGTTTGTGTTATTAACATCCCTTCAAGCAATATGGCTAGCTGGGGCCGTTGTGAGTTTGTGTTATTAACATCCCTTCAAGCAATATGGCTAGCTGGAGCCGTTGTGAGTTTGTGTTCTTAACATCCCTTCAAGCAATATGGCTAGCTGGGGCCGTTGTGAGTTTGTGTTCTTAACATCTCTTCAAGCAATATGGCTAGCTGGAGCCGTTGTGAGTTTGTGTTATTAACATCCCTTCAAGCAATATGGCTAGCTGGAGCCGATGTGAGTTTGTTTTCTTTCTCAGTCACCACGGCAGTCTCCGTGTTTTCATTTATTGACATTTAGGTCTATCGCTGTAATAAAGGAGGTTCGAAATAAACCTTTGGAATGACTGTCATGACTGATTTGAGGCTCTAACAAGCTTTGGAATGACTGTTTTGACTGATTTGAGGCTCTAACAAGCTTTGGAATGACTGTCATGACTGATTTGAGGCTCTAACGAGCTTTGGAATGACTGTCATGACTGATTTGAGGCTCTAACAAGCTTTGGAATGACTGTCATGACTGATTTGAGGCTCCGACAAGCTTTGGAATGACTGTCATGACTGATTTGAGGCTCCGACAAGCTTTGGAATGACTGTCATGACTGATTTGAGGCTCCGACAAGCTTTGGAATGACTGTTTTGACTGATTTGAGGCTCCGACAAGCTTTGGAATGACTGTCATGACTGATTTGAGGCTCCGACAAGCTTTGGAAAGACTGTCATGACTGATTTGAGGCTCCGACAAGCTTTGGAATGACTGTCATGACTGATTTTAGGCTCCGACAAGCTTTGGAATGACTGTCATGACTGATTTGAGGCTCCGACAAGCTTTGGAATGACTGTCATGACTGATTTGAGGCTCCGACAAGCTTTGGAATGACTGTCATGACTGATTTGAGGCTCCGACAAGCTTTGGAATGACTGTCATGACTGATTTCAGGCTCCGACAAGCTTTGGAATGACTGTCATGACTGATTTGAGGCTCCGACAAGCTTTGGAATGACTGTTTTGACTGATTTGAGGCTCCGACAAGCTTTGGAATGACTGTCATGACTGATTTGAGGCTCCGACAAGCTTTGAAATGACTGTTTTGACTGATTTTAGGCTCCGACAAGCTTTGGAATGACTGTCATGACTGATTTTAGGCTCCGACAAGCTTTGGAATGACTGTCATGACTGATTTGAGGCTCCGACAAGCTTTGGAATGACTGTTTTAACTGATTTGAGGCTCCGACAAGCTTTGGAATGACTGTTTTGACTGATTTGAGGCTCCGACAAGCTTTGGAATGACTGTCATGACTGATTTGAGGCTCCGACAAGCTTTGGAATGACTGTCATGACTGATTTGAGGCTCCGACAAGCTTTGGAATGACTGTCATGACTGATTTGAGGCTCTAACAAGCTTTGGAATGACTGTCATGACTGATTTGAGGCTCTAACAAGCTTTGGAATGACTGTCATGACTGATTTGAGGCTCTAACAAGCTTTGGAATGACTGTCATGACTGATTTGAGGCTCTAACAAGCTTTGGAATGACTGTCATGACTGATTTGAGGCTCTAACAAGCTTTGGAATGACTGTCATGACTGATTTGAGGCTCTAACAAGCTTTGGAATGACTGTCATGCCTGATTTGAGGCTCTAACAACATTTGGAATGACTGTCATGACTGATTTGAGGCTCTAACAACCTTTGGAATGACTGTCATGACTGATTTTAGGCTCTAACAACCTTTGGAATGACTGTAATGACTGAGTTGACGCTCTAACAACCTTTGGAATGACTGTCATGACTGATTTGAGGCTCTAACAACCTTTGGAATGACTGTCATGACTGATTTGAGGCTCTAACAACCTTTGGAATGACTGTTTTGACTGATTTGAGGCTATAACAACCTTTGGAATGACTGTCATGACTGATTTGAAGCCCTAACCAGCTCATTTCTTGTCACACTTGCTACTTCAAAACTTGTGAACAATTATGATCTCATTTATTACGTTAAAAATATTAGGGGGGGGGGGGGTTCTACAGGTCTGAAAATACTAATGGACTACGTACGGTCCACGCCCAGGTTGCTGCTTTTGCCAGTTAACTGGTTCGGTGTGTGACGTCACCTGCTTACACCTACTTGCATGCTTAACACGTGGGATGTACCACGCAGTAAATACTCTCAATACCTGAAAAGCAGTATGCCGACACTGAGGATAATCAACCTGCATTCCCGAAACGGTAGACGCTACAGGCAAGGAAATTAACGATTTTTAAAGGGGTATGTGCGCGCGTCTGTCCGTTCATGTGTTGTCGTGTGCGAGTCCTCTTCCCACCTTGGCCGTTTTCACGGGCAGAAATAAAGTATCCGGCTCTGTCTACTCTACTCTTATCATTCATCAATCTCTTTCAAAGCAGACGCAGTTGTGTGCACAACGCACCCATATCGCGGAAAACGCGCACGTGAAAACATTAATGGTATTGACAGCAGGGAAACGCACGGGCAGCAGGTTCTCTCGACTCACTGTCACACGGCGCGAGAAATGTCAGCGTTATGGAGAAAAGCGACACCGCTCCATTCTGTTGTGTGTTTTGCCAGCACTTGAAGCCGCGGAATGGTGTTAGTGGGATAACTCTTCGTCAGGGAGATAACTCTTCGTCAAGGGTGATCACCGCCTTCATTCTAATGAAAACAGACGCCCGCGTGCGCCAATCCAAACAACGAAATTGGTTCAGCGCCATTGATTGTGGAGGTTGTTAATTTTCCGCTGCAGCTCTGGAAGCATCTGGCATTGTCAACCGGTGTCAGTAATGCACAACTGATACGATGAATTTTTCAAAAATAAATTTTAAAGACTATACTTTTGTGAGAATTGCAGCAGGTTGTATAATTAAAGAGCGTAGCACAAGCAGAGAAAATGATCGCGTTGTTACCGCTGGTTGACTCGGAAAGCACAAAAATAAAAATTGTCTCGGCTCTTGTCTCTTCACGCTCAGAGCTGAAATACTGAAGAAACAAGAAATTCCTCCGAGGTAGGAAAAACACCCCCGTCAAAGGGAAATAACCTTCTCAGTTGGTGGCAGTGAGAATGGTTATTTCCCTTTGACCATGAATATGTCCCTCTATAAGTCCTTGTATAATTTTAATCCACCAATAAGTTATAACTCCCTAACCGTGTGTTTGACTGGTCCCAATTTTTGTAAGGACCGTCTCAGGAATGTATAGAACCTGTTCACCAAGTTTGGTGACGATCGGTCCGTTCATTCTTGAGATCTATATGCGAACACAAACACACAAACACACAAACACACAAACAAACAAACACATCGACCGAATCCTATACACACCCCTATACCGGGGGTGTAATAAAAACGCTGAAGTGGGATGCCACGACTGACGTGTGTACGTGAACAAGATTCAGCAGGGATTCAGTTTCTTTCTATTTGGTATTTGAAATCCTGATCTCTGAAGGCGGAGTAGCTGCAGTAACAGTAGTACTTGATATTCACTGTCGCCCGCTACGAAATCAGGCTTTTTGTGCAATTCGACAAATTCCCCAGGCCCACTTAATTTGCCCTCCCCCATCCGGCTTCCACTAACGCGCGCGTTTGTCTAGTTAGCGTTAATAGTGATAGTGGTCTCCCCTTTTCCTGTCATTATCTCCCCTGTGAACTCTTCTGACGCCCGCCATGTTTCTTCGATTTCTCCATTGACCTTATTCTTCCTACGGACACCAGAGAGCTTCTAAGGGAGATGATTTGCAATTGTGAATGTGGAGAGAAACCTCCTGTGGATGTGGGCTTCAATTACGCCAGTAAGCTCTGCCTACCTGTTTCCTTTGAACGCCTACCACTCCCTGTGTCTGAGTCTCTGTCTCTCTCTGTCTGTATCTGTCTGTCTCTGAGTCTCTGTCTCTCTCTATCTGTCTCTGAGTCTCTGTCTGTCTCTGTCTCTCTCTCTCTGAGTCTCTGTCTCTGTTCTCTCTGTCTGTCTCTGAGTCTCCGTCTCTCTCTTTGTCTGTCTCTCTCTTTGTCTCTGTCTCTCTCTAATTCACTCTGTGTTTCTCTCACTTTGTTGTGTTCTTGCGTGATTAAATAGATCCTGCCTACTTTAGATGCATCAATCTGTCAGAGAGCTGAGTCGTACAGCAAATGTCAAATAAACAAGTCCATTAAAAGTGAGACCACAATGGCTGTGAGCCACTACACTGGCTGTGAGCCACTACACTGGCTGTGAGTCACTACACTGGTTGTCAGCCACTACACTGGCTGTAAGCCACTACACTGGCTGTGAGCCACTACACTGGCTGTCAGCCACTACACTGGCTGTGAGCCACTACAATGGCTGTGAGCCACTACACTGGCTGTGAGCCACTACACTGGCTGTGAGTCACTACACTGGTTGTCAGCCACTACACTGGCTGTAAGCCACTACACTGGCTGTGAGCCACTACAATAGCTGTGAACCACTACAATGGCTGTGAACCACTACAATGACACACACACACACACACACACACACACACACACACACACACACACATCAAGGCGCAGACACACACACAAAAAAAAAGAGAGAGAGAGAGAGAGAGAGAGAGAGAGAGAGAGAGAGAGAGAGAGAGAGAGAGAGAGAGAGAGAGAGAGAGAGACACAGATAGACATGCAGCCAGACAGAGAGAGACAGAGAGCGACAGACAGACAAACAGACAGAGATCTCTGTAAATAGTGACTCAAAGACAGCACGCGTAACTGGTAGATTAAAAAAAAAAATCACCACCTCGTTTGACCCAGTTGCTGTGTTTGAGTGGTGGTTTACCATACAAGATGAGAAACTGGTACCAGTGATAGGTTGCAACCTGTTCTGTTGTTTCAGCACTCGTAGCGCAAAGCATCGCCACACTTCCTTCAACCTCAGAAAAAGCGATCAGCGATAAACTGAGCTGCCCGCAATTTGATTATTAGCTGTATGATGCCCCTATTTGAATAACAGAGACAAAAAAGAGCACCCCCCCCACCCCCCTTTTAAAAAAAAAAACCCACCCAACACCCCGAAAATCAAATACATTTTAACAGCCAATCACAAAAGCGTAGAGTGTGTTTTATTTACTGTTAACCGAATGATCGGCAAATTTGCTGAGCTAATGGCATTTTGCTTCGGAGTAATTAGTTAAATAAGTCTCACGGTTTCAGATCACACACGTAAAATGAACAGAACAAAACATAAACTGGTGTGTCTCTTGTTCTACATTAGTTTATGATTTTGTGTAAGTGTGTGTGTGCGTGCTCGCGTGCCTGCGTGAATGCATATTTACGCGTTTGTGGGTTTGTTTTTAAACACTTCATTTCCCTTGTTTAAAAATCAGACAAACCCAACCAACACGCTCAATGTCGCGTCTCGTCAAAAAAAAACAAGTCGCGTAAGGCGAAAATACAATATTTAGTCAAGTAGCTGCCATTTTTCAGCAAGACCGTATACTCGTAGCATCGTCAGTCCACCGCTCATGGCAAAGGCAGTGAAATTGACAAGAAGAGCGGGGTAGTAGTTGCGCTAAGAAGGATAGCACGCTTTTCTGTACCTCTCTTTGTTTTAACTTTCTGAGCGTGTTTTTAATCCAAACATATCATATCTATATGTTTTTGGAATCAGGAACCGACAAGGAATAAGATGAAAGTGTTTTTAAATTGATTTGTACAATTTAATTTTGATAATAATTTTTATATATTTAATTTTCAGAGCTTGTTTTTAATCCGAATATAACATATTTATATGTTTTTGGAATCAGCAAATGATGGAGAATAAGATAAACGTAAATTTGGATCGTTTTATAAATTTTTATTTTTTTTTACAATTTTCCGATTTTTAATGACCAAAGTCATTAATTAATTTTTAAGCCACCAAGCTGAAATGCAATACCGAACCCCGGGCTTCGTCGAAGATTACTTGACCAAAATTTGAACCAATTTGGTTGAAAAATGAGGGCGTGACAGTGCCGCCTCAACTTTCACGAAAAGCCGGATATGACGTCATCAAAGACATTTATCAAAAAAATGAAAAAAACCTATGGGGATTTCATACCCAGGAACTCTCATGTCAAATTTCATAAAGATCGGTCCAGTAGTTTAGTCTGAATCGCTCTACACACACACACACACACACGCACGCACACACGCACACACGCACGCACATACACCACGACCCTCGTTTCGATTCCCCCTCGATGTTAAAATATTTAGTCAAAACTTGACTAAATATAAAAAGAGCCTGCTCTAGATCTGCCATGCGTATCTTGCATAACCGAACGGTGCAACACTCATAAATCACGCCACCTTGACCTAAACTGAAAAGGAATATTCCGGAAAGGGCAGAAGAGAAACAAGTCGCGTAAGGCGAAAATACAATATTTAGTCAAGTAGCTGCCATTTTTCAGCAAGACCGTATACTCGTAGCATCGTCAGTCCA
>NC_090246.1:80104594-80139594 GCF_037325665.1 Littorina saxatilis
GTTCTCCCTGGAAAAGTCACAGTGCTGAAGCAATGCTCGGAGCTGGGATGAAGACATTACTTCTGTCTCTGTTCATCTATCTGTGTGTGTGTGTGTGTGTGTGTGTGTGTGTGTGTGTGTGTGTGTGTGTGTGTGTGTGTGTGTGTGTGTGTGTGTGTGTGTGTGTGTGTGTCCCTCTGAGACGGGGATATAGCTCAGTTGGTAGCGCGCTGGATTTGTATTCAGTTGGCCGCTGTCAGCGTGAGTTCGATCCCAGGTTCGGCGGAAATTTATAGTCAACTTTGTGTGCAGACTCTCTTCGGTGTCCGAAACCCCCATCCCCCCCGTGTACACTACATTGGGTGTGCACGTTAAAGATCCCACGATTGACAAAAGGGTCTTTCCTGGCAAAATTGCTTAGGCACAGTTAATAATTGTCTACCTATACCCGTGTGACTTGGAATAATAGGCCGTGAAAGGTAAATATGCGCCGAAATGGCTGCAATCTACTGGCCGTATAAAATTTCATTTCACACGGCATCACTGCAGAGCGCCTAGAACTGTACCCACGGAATATGCGCGATATAAGACTCATTGATTGATTGGATTGAGACAGAGAGACAGATAGAGAGAGACAACCAGACAGGCAGACAAACACTGAAAGATTCAGATATAATTATACAGATAAAGAGAGTGAGAGAGAGAGAGAGAGAGAGAGAGAGAGAGAGAGAGAGAGAGAGAGAGAGAGAGAGAGAGAGAGAGAGAGAGAGAGAGAGAGAGAGAGAGAGAGAGAAAGAGAGAAAGAGAGAGGGGGGGGAAGAAAGAGATTATGAGTTATTTCTAATATTCTGACTGTTAGCAAATGATAACAGACATGTCGAGAAAATGGTTATAATTATCTACGACGCCCTTTTTTTTTACCGCTTACTTCCCTTTTCCTAACCTAGGTGGTGGGTTCAAATGCTAGTCTTTCGGATGAGACGAAAAACCGAGGTCCCTTCGTGTACACTACATTGGGGTGTGCACGTTAAAGATCCCACGATTGACAAAAGGGTCTTTCCTGGCAAAATTGTACAGGCATAGATAAAAAAAAAATGTCCACCAAAATACCCGTGTGACTTGGAATAATAGGCCGTGAAAAGTAGGATATGCGCCGAAATGGCTGCGATCTGCTGGTCGATGTGAATGCGTGATGTATTGTGTAAACAAAATTCCATCTCACACGGCATAAATAGATCCCTGCGCCTGGAGATACGCGCGCGATATAAGACTTCATATAATATATAATAATCCGACCACAGAGCGTCGTCGTTCCGAACTAAATCTTCCAAGTCTCAAAATGGGGAATTTTGGGTAGGGACATCCTCCCATGCAATGATGTCAGCGCCTTTCGGCAATTGGTCAATGCATTTCGGAACCAGACTACAACATAATGTGGGTCACACTTGAAATTAACGCTACTTGAGATTGCTTTTCAAACTCATACGAAGTGAACGGGAGCATAGGGTCAGTTATCAATTATTTAACTTACCTCGAACAGTAAATCGACAATAAACAAATACGAACGGAGAAACTCGGAAACCGACGATTCGACACATGCTGGAGAACTCACGTGTAATGCATGTTTGAAGTTCAACTTTCTATTTTCACCCCGGGTTGGCTCATAATTGGTGGAGCGCTCGCCCACTGACCCGGAGGTCACGTTGTTCGAATTGCGTAAGTGGCACGAATTTTTGTAACTTGTTTTTAAGTTTTCAACTTTTTTAAAAATTGTCTAAACTCGTTGTTCTTGTACTTGTTCATTTTAATTCATTCCAAGGGTTTTGAGTCGTGTATTGAAAATCGAATTCAGTGCTTTAGTGCCATTGAACAGCTCCACCTTATCCCGTATTCTTTTTGTTTAGTCCGGGATACCCCCTGTCTATTTGTAGAGAAGGTCAAAAGGCACATGTATCACCACGCGTCGACTGAAGGTCATGGTGGTTGTTGGCTTGTAAGATCATGTGCTTGTGCCGGAGGCGAATGCTGCTATCATTTTTGAGACATGTCTGTTATCATTTGCTAACAGTCAGCATATTAGAAAGAACGGTTTTATTACGGTATTATTTCGACCAAAAGAAATTACGAAGCGATCCCCGAATTAGACAGAACAACCGCAATGGGAATTTGATCGCTCCTATCTGAGTCAGCCAATTAGTCACCTCACAAGATGTATATTACCAGGTGAAATGCTCTCACACAATAATCTCACCAGATAATCCATATTGAACATGCTACCCAGTTGCTTCGATTTTTCTTGTGCAACAGCGACAGATTTAGAATCGACGCCAGAAAGATCGACCATGTGTTTTTTGTTTGTTCGAGGTAATTTTCGAAATCAATTTAAAAACACTTCCATCTTATTCCTTGTCGGTTCCTGATTCCAAAAACATATAGATATGATATGTTTGGATTAAAAACACGCTCAGAACGTTCAAACGAAGAGAGGTACAGAAAAGCGTGCTATGCAGCACAGCGAAACCACTACCGCGCTGAACAGGCTCGTCAGTTTCACTCCGTTTTGCACAAGCGGCGGACTACGGTCATTGTGAAAAAATGCAGTGCGTTCAGTTTGATTCTGTGAGTTCCACAGCTTGACTAAATGTAGTAATTTCGCCTTACGCGACTTGTTCTGATTTGTTTTTTTCGTCCATCGATGCATGAAAATGTAATACTATGATGGATTGTTGTAACAAACAAACACACACACACACACACACACACACACACACACACACATACATACACACACACATGCGCGCGCGCACGCACACACACAAAGACGTACACACACGCGCGCACGCACACACATACACACACACACGAACACAAACACACACACACACACACACACACACACACACACACACACACACACACACACACACATACAATAATAGTGAATAGAAAATGAAGCACCACCTATAAATCCCTGAAGCCTGCAGGGGACAAATTTGAAATTAATGGCCGCGGGGGCATGCTTGGAGATTATGTGATGAGTATTACTCACGGTGTGTTAAAAAATCAAAAACGTGTGAAGGGATAGAGGATCTGTAGGGGGTAGGGGGAGCGGGGGCTAGGGGGGATGTTGGTGGTAAAAATTGAAGTGAACGACAGATTAACGAACTTGAGGTTATTCATAAGCTCTTTGTTTTCTTGTCAGATACGTGAGCGATGGGAGGGGGCGTTGCAGAGAAGAGAGAGAGAGAGAGAGAGAGAGAGAGAGAGAGAGAGAAATATATAGAGAGAAAGACAGACAGACAGACAGACAGACAAACAAACAGACAGCCAGCCAGCCAGCCAGACAGACAGACCGACAAACAGAGTACCCTGATAGTAGCAGTGAAGCGACTTTACTCGTCCATCACACTGGCAAAAAATGAATGCCCAACGAAAGTTTCACGTAAGACCAAGATTGATTGATTCTGCACTGAACTTTACAGAAGACAAGAAGGTGACAGGCATTTGCTGATGTCAGTGCAAGAGGATGGGGACGGGAGGAAGGGGGGGGGGGGGGGGGGTGACGGCGAAGCAGAAGATGGTGTACTGACCAAGACAGATACGAGTTTAATGATCCGAGGTCAGTGTCTGGGATGAACGAGGCTTAACACCCAACGGAACGGAGGGATTTGCGAATGACACTTATGTGCTTGGAACTCCCATAATCAGTTCCACCGAAGATATCAAAATAAATCTCCTCGCTCGTTTAACGACTATCAGACATTTCCCGCAGGACAATTAAGATAAAGATAAATCAAAAACAAGTCGCGTGAAGCAATAAAAAAACAAAACGTTTAGTCAGACGGTATCAAACTGAAAGATCAACACCACAAACCATTCATCACCGAGACTACATTTAGATATAGTCTTGGCTAACCATACCCGAAGACTGAGAAGGGTCACGCTCGTCTCCGCAAAGCCGCATGCGACCTTACTGAACATATTTTTTTTTATTCTGAGCACAATTTCAGAGTAAACATGACATATCTATATGTTGTTGCATTCAGAAAAAAATAAAGAATACAATGCAATCATTTTTTAATCTGCTTCTGATAATTCGATTTTAATGAAAATTTTAATGAGCTAACTAATCAATTAATTTTTAAGCTTCCGAGCTGAAATGCAATCCCATAGTCCGTACTTCGCCAAAAAGCCGGATATGATGTCATCAAATACATCTATCCAAAAAATGAATAAAAATCTGGGGATATCATATCTAGGAACTCTTATTTGGAGTTTCATGAAGATCGGTCGAGTAGTTATCTCGGAATCGCTGAAAATTCCCGCAAAACATTAAAAGATAAAGATAAACCAAAAACAACACATTCGCATCTCAGCTCCTCTATTCGCATGTAAACTTGCATGGACGGATGTTTAACTGTCACGCTGAAGTCTCTCGTGCATTGTCATGACGTGTCATTATGCTGTCCGATAGTTTGTGGTTTCAGCGCGCCGTCTGTATCGATGAGGTCGACATGCTGTCAACGATAACAATATTACGCGTGTTTTATGTGTTTGTTTGAGTGTGTGTGTATGTGTGTGTGTGTGTGCATGTGTGTGTGTGTGTGTGTGTTAGTGTGTGTGTTTGCGTGTGTGTGTGTATGCACGTGCGTGTGTGTGTGTGTGTGTGTGTGTGTGTGTGTGTGTGTGTGTGTGTGTGTGTGTGAGTGCGCGCGCGTGCGTTGACGCGTTTCTGTCATCACACATCTCCATCACTTTTGGTAATGTTCCGGTTCGCAAAATGTTGGTGCCATCATCATTCATAGCCTGTAAGCGTACTTCTGGCCACGGAACTATTTCCCGAGGTTGCATCTCCACAAAAGTGCCTCTTTCCAGAAAGGAATTCAATAGGTTGTGCATCTATTTTAATCCGTGGGGGAAGTTTGAAGAGGTGCACGTGTTTGTGAATGAACCCAAGGAGCCACAGAATGAAGTGAACTGAGAAACCAGTTTGACACAAGAGGCCTTGGTGCTCTGAGCTTCCTCTGGTCTGACAGCTGTGGCCTCTTCTCCTCAATAGAGGTTTCCGTTTGACACAAGAGGCCTTGGTGCTCTGAGCTTCCTCAGGTCTGACAGCTGTGGCCTCTTCTCCTCAATAGAGGTTCCAGTTTGACACAAGAGGCCTTGGTGCTCTGAGCTTCCTCAGGTCTGACAGCTGTGGCCTCTTCTCCTCAATAGAGGTTCCAGTTTGACACAAGAGGCCTTGGTGCTCTGAGCTTCCTCAGGTCTGACAGCTGTGGCCTCTTCTCCTCAATAGAGGTTCCAGTTTGACACAAGAGGTCTTGGTGCTCTGAGCTTCCTCAGGTCTGACAGCTGTGGCCTCTTCTCCTCAATAGAGGTTCCAGTTTGACACAAGAGGCCTTGGTGCTCTGAGCTTCCTCAGGTCTGACAGCTGTGGCCTCTTCTCCTCAATAGAGGTTCCAGTTTGACACAAGAGGCCTTGGTGCTCTGAGCTTCCTCAGGTCTGACAGCTGTGGCCTCTTTTCCTCAATAGAGGTTCCAGTTTGACACAAGAGGCCTTGGTGCTCTGAGCTTCCTCAGGTCTGACAGCTGTGGCCTCTTCTCCTCAATAGAGGTTCCAGTTGTACAAAGTCGGCCCTGGTACATTATGCCATCTGACATCTTCATGTGAACGGAGGTGCCACTGTTGAAAGGTAGGGCTTGGTGATGCACCTTGTTCTTTCAGGACTCTCTGCATATGAGCTCGGTTAGCTCAGTTGGTTGGGCGCCTGACCGCCAGTAGGGTTCAAATCTCCCTCTCCCGCGTCTGTGCATGCCCTTGTTTACACCATTTCCGTAATTTCAAACGGTGAATCTAGCTCTTTTGGCACGATCTAGACGCAACTTCAAGCAATGGCATCAATCTAGTATTCATCAAAAGGTCTGTGTTGAACTTGACATGGCGCCTGTGTTCGTGAGATCAAGTTTAACGGGCTTAGTTGGAGCTTTTGTTTCTGTTTGATGACACATTGGTGTCACCAAAAGGAAAAACACACACAACTTGACAATAATCCTGCGTCGTGGAACCATTTCGCCTCACCGTCTCAGATTTGGTCAAGCTTTTACATGGGGCAAGGCCATCACTTGGGCACATACCGACAATGAACAACATGGGGCAAGGCCATCACTTGGGCACATACCGACAATGAACAACATGGGGCAAGGCCATCACTTGGTCACATACCGACAATGAACAGCATGGGGCAAGGCCATCACTTGGTCACATACCGACAATGAACAGCATGGGGCAAGGCCATCACTTGGTCACATACCGACAATGAACAACCTGGGGCAAGGCCATCACTTGGTCACATACCGACAATGAACAACATGGGGCAAGGCCATCACTTGGTCACATACCGACAATGAACAACCTGGGGCAAGGCCATCACTTGGTCACATACCGAAAATGAACAACATGGGGCAAGGCCATCACTTGGTCACATACCGAAAATGAACAACATGGGGCAAGGCCATCACTTGGTCACATACCGAAAATGAACAACATGGGGCAAGGCCATCACTTGGTCACATACCGACAATGAACAACATGGGGCAAGGCCATCACTTGGTCACATACCGACAATGAACAACATGGGGCAAGGCCATCACTTGGTCACATACCGACAATGAACAACATGGGGCAAGGCCATCACTTGGTCACATACCGACAATGAACAACCTGGGGCAAGGCCATCACTTGGTCACATACCGACAATGAACAACATGGGGCAAGGCCATCACTTGGTCACATACCGACAATGAACAACATGGGGCAAGGCCATCACTTGGTCACATACCGACAATGAACAACATGGGGCAATGCCATCACTTGGTCACATACCGACAATGAACAACATGGGGCAAGGCCATCACTTGGTCACATACCGACAATGAACAACCTGGGGCAAGGCCATCACTTGGTCACATACCGACAATGAACAACATGGGGCAAGGCCATCACTTGGTCACATACCGACAATGAACAACCTGGGGCAAGGCCATCACTTGGTCACATACCGACAATGAACAACATGGGGCAAGGCCATCACTTGGTCACATACCGACAATGAACAACATGGGGCAAGGCCATCACTTGGTCACATACCGACAATGAACAACATGGGGCAAGGCCATCACTTGGTCACATACCGACAATGAACAACATGGGGCAAGGCCATCACTTGGTCACATACCGACAATGAACAACATGGGGCAAGGCCATCACTTGGTCACATACCGACAATGAACAACATGGGGCAAGGCCATCACTTGGTCACATACCGACAATGAACAACCTGGGGCAAGGCCATCACTTGGTCACATACCGACAATGAACAACATGGGGCAAGGCCATCACTTGGTCACATACCGACAATGAACAACATGGGGCAAGGCCATCACTTGGTCACATACCGACAATGAACAACATGGGGCAAGGCCATCACTTGGTCACATACCGACAATGAACAACATGGGGCAAGGCCATCACTTGGTCACATACCGACAATGAACAACATGGGGCAAGGCCATCACTTGGTCACATACCGACAATGAACAACATGGGGCAAGGCCATCACTTGGTCACATACCGACAATGAACAACCTGGGGCAAGGCCATCACTTGGTCACATACCGACAATGAACAACATGGGGCAAGGCCATCACTTGGTCACATACCGACAATGAACAACATGGGGCAAGGCCATCACTTGGTCACATACCGACAATGAACAACATGGGGCAAGGCCATCACTTGGTCACATACCGACAATGAACAACATGGGGCAAGGCCATCACTTGGTCACATACCGACAATGAACAACATGGGGCAAGGCCATCACTTGGTCACATACCGACAATGAACAACATGGGGCAAGGCCATCACTTGGTCACATACCGACAATGAACAACATGGGGCAAGGCCATCACTTGGTCACATACCGACAATGAACAACATGGGGCAAGGCCATCACTTGGTCACATACCGACAATGAACAACATGGGGCAAGGCCATCACTTGGTCACATACCGACAATGAACAACATGGGGCAAGGCCATCACTTGGTCACATACCGAAAATGAACAGCATGGGGCAAGGCCATCACTTGGGCACATACCGACAATGAACAACATGGGGCAAGGCCATCACTTGGGCACATACCGACAATGAACAACCTGGGCGCTCTCTGTGTACAGTGGCATTTATTTTTGAGAATTAATTTCGTAAAATGCACTAGTGCCTTCGACAATGGAAGGATGTTTTTATCCCATGTAAAAGCCTGGTCAGATCTGAGACGGTGAGATGAACTGTTGTCACGAGGCGGGACGGGCCTTGAAAGCTTCTGTTTCTCTTTTCCCACAACTTGTGCCACTAAAATGACAAACACACACAACAGTTATCTTGCGGAAAGGGGGTGTCAGCGTTTGGGATACAGACCTCACTAGGCCATCATGCAGTAACATTCCAGTGTTTTAAAACCAGAATCTCCTGACAGGTCCGTTGTGTAGTGAGCAGCCTACAAAGAGGTTCTTACCCAGACAGATGTACAGCAGACCGTCGACGTCCGCCACACATACGTTTGTGTCACGTCAGAAGTGTGGTTTTGAAACACTCTCCTACATTGCGGTCCTTGAGCCAAGCATGAGAGATAGAAGACAGGACTCGCCAGTCCCTTACACGTTGTCGTTACGTCAGAAGTGTGGTTTTGAGACACTCTCTTACAGTGCGATCCTTGAGACAAGCATACGGGATTGGAGTCAAGAGTCGCCAGTCCCATACACGGTGGTGTCACGTCAGAAGTGCGGTCCTTGAGACAAGCATAAGGGATTGGAGTCAAGAGTCGCCAGTCCCTTACACGTTGGTGTCACGTCAGAAGTGCGGTCCTTGAGACAAGCATAAGGGATTGGAGTCAAGAGTCGCCAGTCCCATACACGTTGGTGTCACGTCAGAAGTGCGGTCCTTGAGACAAGCATAAGGGATTGGAGTCAAGAGTCGCCAGTCCCATACACGTTGGTGTCACGTCAGAAGTGCGGTCCTTGAGACAAGCATAAGGGATTAGAGTCAAGAGTCGCCAGTCCAGTGCACGTTGGTGTCACGTCAGAAGTGCGGTCCTTGAGACAAGCACGAGAGATGGAAGACGGGAGTACGCCATCGCTGGACGTGTAATCACAGTTCCAAAAAGTTCCAAAAGTAGTGTTGAGTGCATTTCATTCTTCTTTCTATTTTCTCAAATAATAAAATAGCAGAAAGCAGTATAAGTCCACTTGCTGCTTTATACGTTTTTCTCAGCCAGACCAAAATAAAATGGCAAAAAAACAGTAACTAAGTCCATTGCTGCCTTTTGATATTTTTGTTTAACGAGATTTAAGACGGGACATAATTTTGCAGAAAGCAGTATGTCCTCGCACTGCCTTTTACCATTATTCTTAAGTGAATGAGTTTCGTGTATTAATTTGGCAAAAGATAGCAAGTCCAGAAAAATCATTATTTCTAAGGGATGAATCAAATGTGGGTTTTGGTATTCATAACAGACACGCAAAACACTACAGTGCATTTCATCAGTAAACAAAATATCATTTAAAGCTTTGCATTCCTAAACAGAGACGCAAACAGAAAAAGTCGATGTTCTCGAAACTACGTTTCATGGACTTGCTTCCTTCTGCCTTTACACGGCAGAACTTCTCTCCTGCGCTGAAGGCACAGCAGCGACATGCACCTTTGTGCCAATGGTTTAGAGAAGCGATGAGCTCATTGGAAAGTCTGTGGGTGGGACAAAATTAGAACTTGAACAAAGACATCAAAGGTAGCGGATCTGCCCTGCGAGTTAAGTAGCCATTGCCCTAGCTTCAGCAACAAGACAAACATGTCCAGTACAGTAGGGGCACACACTCACGCCACGAATCAAGTGCATCTGCGCATGTGCACGCACAATCTACACACACACACACACACACACACACACACACAAACACACACACACACACACACACACACACAAACAAGAACACACACACATACACACCAACACACACACACACACGCACATACAGACACACCAACACACACCCACACTCAAGCTAAAACAACTTAATCAAACGCAACCCCTAAAAAAATCAAACTTGTAATTACTGGTTTGTTTTTCTTAATCTGTTTATCTGGCTTTGTTTGACTTTTGGTCAGAATTGCATCGTGCTACTGAGTGTTTCAGTGCAGTGAACCTGCCATACATCGCTCGTGCAGAAGCAGCATCTGAGTGTTATCATTGTTAAATACAGACGACACCGATTAAACAAGCCAAAACGTCACTTATTGACATACTCTTCCAAAATAGGTCCTCTGACGTCAGAGCGCAAAAAGTTCGACAGATGTCATAATGCGGATAATGGCGCCACGTAAACTTTTTGTCGCGTCTCCACCAGATACCGACGAAGAATTTCGAAAGAGAATTTCGTCATTTAAGCAGTAGAAAATTACGCGTGAGGTCACCGCTGGGCTTTTCATGTATCGTATATCACTAAAGGTTAAGCCTTTCTGTCGAAACTGATTACGTGCACAACCACGGTCCTATACCCAGGCTTTAACATCGAATTATGAATAACATCATCCTTTCCCTTCCCCATCTACCCATACCCCCCCCCCCCCCCATTAACAACAAAATTTAAATTAAAATAATTAAATACAGCCTTGACACTTTTTGAGTGGAGTGTCATTTCTGTTATACATTATTATTGTGTGTTACCTGTGTGACTGTAAGAAAAGAATCCAACAAGACAAAGTTTGTTCACAAGTAAAAGTCTAACAAAACAAGAAATTCCTCCGAGGTAGAAAGAACACCCCCGTCAAAGGGAAATAACCTTCTCAGTTGGTGGCAGTGACTGAGTGAGAATGGTTATTTCCCTTTGACCATTAAGATGTCCCTCTATAAGTCCTTGTATAATTTTAATCCACCAATAACTCCCTAACCGTGTGTTTGACTGGTCCCAATTTTTGTAAGAACCGTCTCAGGAATGTATAGAACCTGTTCACCAAGTTTGGTGACGATCGGTCCGTTCATTCTTGAGATCTATATGCGAACACAAACAAACAAACAAACAAACAAACACATCGAGCGAAACCTATACACACCCCTATACCGGGGGTGTAAAAAAAGACAGGCGGTGATCCAAAAATGTGATCATTCACACGAGAAGTGCTCTATATTTTCAGGTAACAGACACACTGAACCTTATTTACGAGCTAGCTGTATACTTTTCCTTCGGGTAATAAAAAGTTTGTCCGAAACAGCGTTCTCACTGTTTAAAAAACCCCACTTAAAACACGTATAGTTATCTTTCTTAATTTAAGAGTTGCACATTTACAACAATGATAACAAGCTTGCATGCACAAATTAAAGTTTATTTTCTTTGGGCCAGGTAGGTTGTCATGCCCTCAGTTCAAGTGCACCGCGATTTAAAAAAAAATTGAACTTTAACAGATCCGACGAAGCTTTTTACAGCCTATGGGCATCCATTTACTCGCAGAAAACTTTGATTTATTAAAAACCTCGCTGCTATGTTTGAGTTGAATTGATGTCTCAAACTAACACCGGTGTGAAAGGATCAAGTGTCCGGCTGTTTGAAAGTTCGGCGGACTTTTATTCATAGGAAAATATGTCCCTGGACTTTGAGTCCTGGGATCATATTAGTCCCTGGACTATATTTCCTATGAAAAGATATCCACTAGGACCCAAAGTACGACCCCTAAAAATAGGCTAGGAAAATGTGTCCGCTGAAAGTCTAGGAAAATGTGTCCGGCTGCGAACTATGGTTCCTAGGTACGGGAGCCTGTAATGAAAGTCCGTAGGACTCTTTTTCCCAGCGGACAACTTTTCCTTTTACATCGGTGTTACATATTGGTATCCTTAGCGGATTATGACTTTATTCAGTTATTCTGCAGAAAAACAGAAATGCTGGAGAAAAACTTGTTTGTTTCTGCAGCATTTCTGCATAATGTCATCTTTCGCGAGAGCAACGTTTTTTTCTGCAGTAAAACAGTTTTACTGCAGTAAAATTGAAATCAAGAATGCTGCAGTAAAACGGAGATGTTGTTTTACTGGAGAAAAACTGTTTACACTTTTTCTTCAGCATTTTGGCATTATTCAGTTATTCTGCAGAAAAACAGAAATGCTGGAGAAAAACTGTTTTTTCTCCAGCATTTCTGCATAATGTCATCTTTCGCCGAAGCAACGGGTTTATCTGGAGCAAAACATTTTACTGCAGTAAAATTGAAATCAAGAATGCTGCAGTAAAACGGTGCTGTTGTTTTACTGCAGAAAACCTGTTTACACTTTTTCTGCAGCATTTTGTACTGGCTCATTATAATGTTGGAGCACGCGAGGCCCCCTCTGTCGAGAGATGGACTCATCCAGAATTACCAATAGTTGTGCGTGACACGAATGTATTTTGTCTGTCTGACTTCCTTTCCGCCGGAAGTTCAAAGTTTCAAATTAAACAATGGCACCTGTCAGCAACATTGTCACATTTTCCCAGACGAACGCAGTAGTTCACCTCGTGTTCGATTTGCTTCAGAAATTGTTCACGTTCGGCCGCCATTGTGAAGTTGAATATAATGCCCTTATGCTACACGCCTTCTGATTGGTACACTGCGGAACAAACTATTATACTATCCCACGTTGCTTCGGCGAAAGATGACATGCAGAAATGCTGCAGAAAAGACAGTTTTTCTCCAGCATTTCGGTTTTTCTCCAGAATAACTGAATAATGTCATAATCCGCCAAGAGCCAGTACAAAATGCTGCAGAAAAAATGTAAACAGGTTTTCTGCAGTAAAACAACAGCAACGTTTTACTGCAGCATTCTTGATTTCAATTTTACTGCAGTAAAATGATTTGCTGCAGAAAAAAACGCTACTTCGGCGAAAGATGACATTATGCAGAAATGCTGCAGAAAAGAACGGGGTTTCTCCAGCATTTGTCTTTTCTGCAGAATAACTGAATAAAGTCATAATCCGCTAAGGATATATTGGCTCTCTTACACTAATGGACGCCCGAGGCGTGTTCTGATTTGCCTGTTGGTTGGGAGCAGCGATCTCTGTCGAGATTTTGAGGGGTTTGGAAGAGTTGCTTTACCTTGTTTTCCCTTGCTTTTGCATAGAAACACTGAGTCAACCAACATGTGACATTGTAGGCCAACCACAAGCGAACGCGACGACGATCTATACCAGTGAAATGATGCGAACGACTGACAGCCCAGTGAGGATTAGCTCCCATCTGGGCTTTCTGCACTGTCCGCTCATCATTCTAAAGCTCTTTGTGTTCGAACGTACGCACATCCAGATGTCATTCAGCAATACGGATGTGTTCGCGTCCCACCGTGCGCAGATCGAGCGACCACGTGTGTAGAAGTCACGTGTTGTCTGACTCGGCGTTTTGCAAGAAAAGGCAACTCAACCACAACCCATAAAACAAGAAGGGCAAAGCCCATACGACTCACATGCTTGACCTTGACCTTTACATGACCTTGACCTTCAGGGTCAAGGTCAAATAACTAAACCTAGCAATGACATCATACACTAAGAACTGCTTTACACATTTTTCCTACCAAAATACATGTGACCTTGACCCAAGGTCAAGGTCATCCAAGGTCATGCAACACAAAGCTGTTAATTCAAGACATAGGAAGTACAATGGTGCTTATTGGCTCTTTCTACCATGAGATATGGTCACTTTTAGTGGTTCACTACCTTATTTTGGTCACATTTCATAAGGGTCAAAGTGACCTTGACCTTGATCATATGTGACCAAATGTGTCTCATGATGAAAGCATAACATGTGCCCCACATAATTTTTAAGTTTGAAACAGTTATCTTCCATAGTTCAGGGTCAAGGTCACTTCAAAATATGTATACAATCCAACTTTGAAGAGCTCCTGTGACCTTGACCTTGAAGCAAGGTAAACCAAACTGGTATCAAAAGATGGGGCTTACTTTGCCCTATATATCATATATAGATGAGGTATTCAATCTCAAAAACTTCAGAGAAAATGTGAAAAATGTGAAAAATAGCTGTTTTTTAGACAACATTTATGGCCCCTGCGACCTTGACCTTGAAGCAAGGTCAAGATGCTATGTATGTTTTTTGGGGCCTTGTCATCATACACCATCTTGCCAAATTTGGTACTGATAGACTGAATAGTGTCCAAGAAATATCCAACGTTAAAGTTTTCCGGACGGACGTCCGGACGGACGGACGGACGACTCGGGTGAGTACATAGACTCACTTTTGCTTCGTATGTGAGTCAAAAAACCGACAGAGTGATTTCCGGAAGTCGTCTTAGCCGGCGGACTCGGGAAGAACAGCGTTTTTACATCATCATGTAAAGCATGCCAAGAAGGAAGACCTCCAGAAACACAAGGGCAAGAGAACTGTCCTTGTTTCTACCCCCACCCCTCCCCATCTATTTCTAGTCGAATTCTAATGGTAACCTACATTGTGCAGAAAGGAGCATCTCGTAAATTTACCATTGTTAGTTTTCACCACTGATGGGAGAGCAAAAGAAGAAAGAGGGTTTCACCTCAAGGTTTGCGATACACTGTGATACGTACATTTTTATAAAAGGCGGCCGACAATTCACGAGATTCGTAAATCAGGCCAACCTTTTTTTGTCGTCAATCCAATACTTTCATTTTGAGATCAAAGTGAGACAATGTGTTCTGGTTTTCTTCTTTATTTGTTCTTCTTCGTTGTTCAATTGCCCACTGTGACCACACACCACCTCCCCCCCCCTTCCCTCTCTCTATCCATCACTTTGGAATCCCTTTGTATTTTCGGGAAACCTTCTTGTGGAATCTGCATGAAGACAAAGTGACGAGGAAACAAAAAGAGATTATTGTGAGTCGTTAGGGCTGTCACACAAGAAGAAATCTAGGATGTGCAACCCGTCGAAACTCTGACTGAACTGAGTCGGTTTGATGATTTTCGCATTTATTTTAGAATTAAGAGGGGAGGGGGGGGGGGGGGGGGGGGCGGGGAAGACTCGCAAACTGACCTCCACGCATGACAATTTTTTTCTGAAATAACTAGCATGTAGTGCAGTTGTCCATGGTTATTGATGATTCCTGTTGAATACTGAACAGCTGTTAGTGTTGGGTCGGGCTATTGGAACACCGAGCTGTACCTTCGCACAACAGTGGAACTCCCCTGTTAAGACAGCTCCCTCCCTTTTAAGACCTGATTTTCTCAGATTTGTGGAGGTCTTAAAAAGTGGGTTCCACTGTATCACAACAGGCCCAGATTGTGACTGCAGCCCAACTTGAGGATTAACCCAGCCCGTCCTCCGAACACTTTCCACTCTAGAGGATTCGCTCTGACCTCCCTTCCCTCATCCCACACGGCAAGTTTAAATCCTCACACCGAGCGCCATAGAGCAACACGGGGCCGGTGTCACGAACTGAAAACTCGGCCTAAACAATCCCTCTCAATGCGGTCAATGCGCATGCGCTAACATGGGGAGATTAATCAGGTCGTGAACAACCTAACCCTAACCCTTACCCTAACCCTTACCCTAACCCTTACCCTAACCCTTACCCTAATCCTAACCCTAACCCTAACCCATGGTTCGTTCGGTCAAAGTGTCGCATATTTTAAGTCCAAGATGGTTGCATGCGCATTGACCGCAATGAGAAAGATTGTTCAGCAGAGGTTTCAGTTCGTGACACCGGTACGCTTGCTTTTAAGCAATGGCTTATTGAAAAACATGTATGTTTGGTTTAAACAGTATCTTATTCATAAGCACACAGACCACACCAAACCACTGAACACATCCTCCAGCGATGCACCATCCTTGAGAGTCTCAGGGCCGGACTAGGTAAGTACTCCGAGGGGGGGGGGGGGGGTTACAGATGGGGGTCCAGGGGGCGAAGCCCCTTGGTGGGGGTCCAGGGGGCGAAGCCCCCTTAGTGGGGGTTGCAAGGGGGCGAAGCTCCCTTGAAGCTGAACGTTTTTGATGTTTCTGGAGGGAAAGGAAGCCTCTCCTTGAACGAAAAAGGTAAATTCGACAGCAAGCTGTATAGGCAATGACGCATAGGCAACGGAATGCAATGCAAGGAATGTTCCCTTTTTCATGAATTGTTGTTTTGAGGGGGTGAGAGGTGCGATTTCTCCTCGGATTTCATGGTGATCCAGATGCAACCTCCCCCCCCTCTCCCTCCCCCCAAAAAAGAAAAAAAATGCGTTTGGAAGGTACATGCTTAAGCCAGGGGGGGGGGGGGGTGTTGCGCAACCCCTGTAACCACCCCCCCCCCTAGTCCGGGCCTGAGTCTGAGGAAAACCGTGTGGCCAACTGCTGTCTCCCTTCACTGCAAGCTGTACGGAGAAAAGGAAGACATGGAGAAGACGGCATCATTCGTCTCGCTGTCCGGACTGACAATATAACGTGTGATCGACAAGAAGAAGAAGATAAACACACACATGATAATACCCAATATTGACGGACTGTGTGATATCTTCTGCTATGGTCTGTTGAGACAGTGATATCAAAATCGAGACCGGAGGTCGAGATTTTGATATCACTGTCGAAACAGACCAATAGCAGAAGATATCATCACACAGTCAGTCAATGTTAGATATATTGCTAATTCTCTGGACATTTTGTATTTACTGTAAAGAAATTACAAAAGTATTTGTCTCAGTTTTGGCTGTTCCATATCCCTCCCTCTGATTATTATTTCTTTTTGTTCACTCTTTTCTTGTACTTTTCAGTATTTTAAAATGTCTTTCCTTTCAAAAAGTCTTTAGTCACTTGCTCAACTAAATTCTGGGATAATTACATTTTCATATATATTTGTTTGTTTTTAAATTTAGGTGTTTTTGTTTTTGAAGTGGGGAAGCAATAAAGAGGTCGTCGATATCAAAACTGATATCGACGGAAATGTCGTCGATATCACTTTTGCACTGAGCTCAGTTTTGCCCAATTGACCAATGGAAATCCACGTAACATATGAAATAGCAATATTACAACATGTTTACAACGGAGCACAGTAAGTTTAAAACTTATAATAAGCGCTCACATAATTATACCTGTTATTACATGGCGGGATATAACTTACAAGATATGGCGACAAATCTTTTTGAAAAAAAGAACATATTGAACAGACAGAATGGAAGGAGTTGGTTAAGGAAATAAACAAAAAAACATGTATGTTTACAGTCCAGTATTCATATTTCAGAATCAACAGCAAGTTAAACGCTTAGTGTGGGGATCAATTAAGTAGATATTTTTTTGTTTTTGCGGGGAGACTTAGTCGAACACTTTTTAACAACCTCTTTACGTATTTTCATATTTTAACAAATATATGAACATATAATGAAGAATGCAACCTTCCAAAATGAAATGCAATTTTTTCAGCTATTTTCTCCGGGTTATCTTTGGGTTTTTTTTTCAGCTAACTTTTCGGATTGACTTTGCACCATAGCAGGATAAGTTGTTTTTTAGCTAACGTTTTGTGTTGTCTTTGCCATGTTCCGATGCTCATTATAACCTCCCTAGAACCAATGCCATCGCATCCCGGTAACAATGCTTTCAGACAGAAGTCGCAGGATTAGCAGTGCTGGATCATCAGGAGATTACATCCCATTGTCAATAACCGCTCTCTCTCTCCTCAAAGACGTTACCAACGCGCACGCACGAACACAAACATTTTGACCATCTGTACAAGGACAGTGAACGTACACGCACGCACGCACGCACGCACGCACGAACATATAGTCTGAATTATCTACCCTTTCATAATCTGATTTTGTCCTCTTTGCTGGAAGAGTTTGTATACTGCATAGTATTGTTAGCGCAGTATTGTTAGCTATAATTTAGTGGTGTGTGTGTGTGTGTGTGTGTGTGTGTGTGTGTGTCTGTGTGTGTGTGTGTGTATGTGTGTGTGTGTGTGTGTGTGTGTGTGTACATCGCCGTGAGCTCTGGTGAGAAAGGGCGATTAATAAGTGTCCATTATTCTTATCATTATTTATTCCCCCCTCTGCTTCTTTACCTCTGTAAACTTGTAGAGCTAGTTATTTTTCGATAATGACCCCGCAATAACGATAATAACGAGCCAGCAACAGCCTGAATCCTCGATAGTGCAATGGGTTGAGAAGCTCTTCTGTTTCGGTACTACTTTTGCGACTGAAAAGTTCCGAACGCTCTATACGTACGAAGTATACATCTCTGGAGCAAACAATACAAACATACCGCCTTTAAATTTACAACTACAGGCCTGAACACATGAATCTCCATATAAAATCCATGAGTTCGGTTGTTTTCTGAATCTAGATCTCACGCCGTATAAACGGTTGCGTCGACTGAAAGCCGCGGGATCGGTTGCATCGACTAAAAGCCGCGGGATCAGGACACGCGAGGTGAGTTTCTCCACAAAATTACAAATCTCTTCTCTTAATTAGTAGATTATCACATAACTTTTGTTTACACTTTGAACTTAGGTGTTGTAGCATCACATCATCGATTTTTTTCATTGATTGCATTTACGTGTGAATGTTGAACTGTGATTATTTACACTTTTTCAAGCGCATTTTTGTAAATTTTGACTTTCAACCTTCACCACTAAAAATCAAGCTTTCGGACAAAGCTACAGACAATAAAAATGTAATCAATGATGATTTATTGACCATTGGGTTAAATTTCATTAGCTAATGTTACATAGTAACTTCATATTTTACGGATATGCAAGGACACTAAACAGTTTGACGGTTGCACACCACGGAAAATCCTTGTACAGACCGGTTGTGCGCCACGGTAGTCATCGGTTGTGCGCCGTGGAAGTAATTGAAAGTTTAAAAGGTTTACTTTAAGGCTGCAAAATCGCTTCTGAACATTGTAAAACAAACATCATGCCATGTAATGGTGTACAGTGGCCAGCAAAAGTATCGCACCAAATGGGAAGAACGGAAATGACTAAAATTGCTTTGAACGAATCGGGGAATCACCTCACATTTTAACGGTCCTAATTAGATATGTAAGAATTCTTCATTTGCTAACCGATTTGGTATCACAAGAAAAAGGGGACTTTCGTCTTTACTATGTTAAAAATTCATGAGTGTAGTATACTTAATTGTATTAAAAAGACCGTTTGAAAAGTGTCTAAATTGTTAGACCTTTCCTCTCTTTTTATGTGGTGCAATACTTTTGCCGGCCACTGTATAGGTGGTTTGACCCGGATAGTGTACAGTCCCAATAGTTTCATGGAGACACGCACTTTAGGATGGTACTCGCACTCTGATACTTCTAATTTTCTATGGCAGATGGAGTCCGGTCCCTGAAATCACCTGTCCACTGCATAAACCATGGATGCGAATCAGCATAAATGACAAAGAATATTGGCTGTTTAATGCATGTACATTATTTGATTTTACTTAAGTGTGTATATTATAGCTATTTTCATTTTTTGGTTCAACGTTGTTTTATTGTTACAGTTTTATTTTCACCTCGGTGGTCTTGTTAAGATGATCACGTGCTACATGCACACGAAAAGGCAAGATAATGATTGTGTTCAGGCTTGTATATAAGGTTGTTTTCTAATCATTTAATATGTTTGCAATTTCTTATGTATACTAACTTGTAGACCCTCACCCCCATAGCCTCCCCTTGCAATGAACTTTGTTTATGCAATAAAATGTCTTACGTCTCTCTCTCTCTCTCTCTCTCTCTCTCTCTCTCTCTCTCTCTCTCTCTCTCTCTCTCTCTCTCTCTCTCTCTCTCTCTCTCTCCAGGGGCGGATCCGGCCCCTCTCTGCCGGGATCGGTGGGGGGTGGTAGTCCGCTACCGTGGGGGTTGGGGGTTGCAGAGAAGCAAAATTTGGAGTTATCGAATCGTAAAAAAGCACAAAACATCGGCATTAATGTGGTGGGGGGCTATGCAAACATAACAAAACAAGAGCTGAGACATTCACCTAATATAACTTGATATTACTCGCAAATTTAGAAGGACAATGTCCCATGGTGCACAACCGCTGGCAATCAAATATTGTAGCGACGTGCAACCATGCCCTTCCATGGTGTGCAACCGTCAAACTGTTTGGTGTCTTTACATATACGTAAAATGTGAAGTAACCATGTAACGTTTGCTAATAAAAGTTAACCCAATGGTCAATAAATAATCATTGATTACATCTTAATTGTCTGTAGCTTTGTCCGAAAGCTTGATTTTTGGTGGTGAAGGTTGAAAGTCAAAATTTACAAAAATGCGCTTGAACAAGTGTAAATAATCACAGTTCAACATTCACACGTAAATGCAATCAATGAAAAAAAATCGATGATATGATGCTACAACACCTAAGTTCAAAGTGTAAACAAATGTTATGGGATAATCTACTAATTAAGAGAAGAGATTTGTAATTTTGTGGAGAAACTCACCTCGCGTGTCCTGATCCCGCGGCTTTTAGTCGATGCAACCGATCCCGCGGCTTTCAGTCGACGCAACCGTTTATACGGCGTGGATCTGCCGTGCACAAACGTTCATCACAAGCGAATTCCCAAGGCAAGTAACTCATACTTTGTCTAGCGACAAGTCGTAGTTTCACTCAGTTTCTTCGACAACAGTGACTGCAATCCGACGGTCAGTTTTCAACAATATTTCATTTTATAAACAGATCACACGCAACCAAATGCACACATCTCATCAATTTAAACAACATAAAGCGGTTTCATACACTATTTTCCCCAGAAAACTGAACTTCATACAGTAATTAATGTTGGAACACGGGTGCAAAAGTTCGTCTGCTAGTCCCATTTGACGAAAGAACATTGTCATCATTTTCACGAGTTTTCATTCACAAACACCTGGTAAATAAATCTCATGTTCCCCATGCAATAACTCGAGGTGGTGAATGGGCTTGAGCTTTCATGTGAAACGTGGATTGTCAAAGTAAAAGCCAATCAGGCTGATTGTTTGATGTGTGAAACCATCGTGGCTTTGGATTTGTGTTTCCGAGGACAACGATTGTAAGCATTCACTCTCAAAGACCCAATCAATGTTGATAATTACCGCGGCGACTCATGGTCAATTTGCAACTTATCTCTGTAATCGCACAATCCACAACGAAAAGTCATAAACACTTAAAAGAAAAGAAATATGCTCAACACTTACTGAACTCACACGTATGATCGCAGCTCTGTACATTTTCAGACTGGAAGAAAAGCGTCAAGAAGCTACGTTTGACGTCACATACAAGTTTACGTGTTATCTCGTGCTACTGTGACGATGCTTTGTGGCCCGGAGTTGGATTCTAAAAATTCGTCTCCCTGTGGGTTATTGTGCATTTTGTTGCACAACCAAAATGATGACAAAAACGATGTTTGGTAGCTTGTTGTCAGACCAGCACTTTGTAGTTGGTCCTCGGGGAGCATATCGCCTTTTGTCTCATATTTATCAACCGCGGCCTTCGGCCTTGGTCGATAAAGATGAAACAAAAGACGATATGGTCCCCTTGGACCAACAAAAAAGCTGGTCTGTCAACAAGCCACCAAACATCTTATATTATCCTAAGCGATACTAAAACATAAACAGAACACACAATATCTGCCTTTACCGCCACAGCAGAATAACAGCATATTTGTGTACTTGATTTTAGTCCAAAACAGGGAAACTGAGAAGAAGTGTTAACAAAATGGAATGATTTGCACGGAACTATACAACCGCGCATTAATCGATCGCCTGCGCAGGTTGACTGGTTGAGTGATTCGGATTCGATCAAACTTTCGCACAAAAACTCCTGTTTTCTTTGAATAACTGAAGAAAGGAGGAATAAAGAGGTTACACATCTCGTCTCAGTGATTATTAAAAATAATGGTCTCAGTTCGCGGTCATGAAAAAGCTCGCTGAAGCTCGCATTTTTCAGGATCCGCCAACTTCGACCTTTATTTTTAATAATCACTGAGACTCGGCATGTAACCTCTACTTATTATACTGCTGATACGTTATGTCTACACTCCACGACAACAAATCAAGGTTTTATTGTTTATCAGCATCCACAGGAGCTTGTATCAAATCGCCGGTCGATCATTATCTACAGTCCACTACTACGACATACTACTAAGTAGGTACTATATACTACAAGGAATATAACGCAGAGTGCTCCGCACTGCCGACTCGCTCCGTTTCAAGCTTTCTACATCACTTTCTGCACCCCCTTCCCGAACGCACGAACATCACACACAAACAAAAATGATTAAGCTTTCACTTCATGCAACAAACTCGAAATAACCATTCACCAACTTCGAGAAGTTTGTCAAGAACGGGGTCGGTGTCCACACCACTCCATGAGAGGAACTTGGAGCCTCGACGAATCGAAAGTGGAACTCGCGCTGATGTTTTCCGCTTTTCGTACGCTCTCAAGGGTGTACAGCATTCTAGCGGCCTGCAATTAGTCCAATATAACTGATGAGGGACACAGCAGCCTCAAACCCCGTGAAATGATACACAAAACATTCTCTTTGAGCTTAACATTGCGAAGATCGAAACCTACCGGCAGTTAACCAGGTTCAAAGGCCACAAAAGGTTACATCCGGAGCGTTCCGCAGTAAAAGTTTTACAGCGCATGCTCAGAAAACCGTCTGCTCCGGCAATGGGCGTTCTTTGACCGCCCGTTCGACTTGTCCGATGGAAGAAGCACGGGAATTAGTCGAGCTTGGACACAACGTCATTATTCTTAGACAAGCAGGTATGTACACTTCTTAACTTTACTTTTGTTGATGAACAGGCTTTAAACTTACCCGAAGTTTAGATTAAAAGAGAACTTAGACGATTTATCAGTGTTCGTAACATGACTCTAGTCTAAAAGAAATGTTGGCTGTTGTTGTTGAAGAAACAGCAAGCTTTAACTTAAAATAAAGTTCATTCCTGGTTTATAATGCCCCCAGGTAAACGCAAGTACCACAATAGGTTTCCAAACGTGCGTATTGTTCGTCTGCAGTGATCGTTTCACTTTGTAAAACGCGGTCGTTATGATTATGGCTCCTCCCACTGTTAGCCCCGCCTCTCCGTCTCTTTGAGAATCAAGATTCAAGATGGCTAGCACTAGCAGCCCCCTGCTTAGTTGACCTACTTTCATGGACAAGCATACGATTCTGACTGGAGGGTTGCAGTGGTGGTTAGTTCCAGAATCAAGACATGTCAGCTAGTAATGGCTAGTTTTGGGGTTACATCTGCAGTCACTTGTTTTTGTTTGTTTGTTTGCTTGTTATTTAATTTTTTAAATTATATTGAAGACTGTTACATGGAAGAATTTGTTTTAATGCGTTTTATTGTTGTTTGCTTGTTTTTATAAACTAGCTGTGCTGGAAGCTGAAAGTTGTAGCTTTTTAAGTCAACTAAATTATGTGTGCAATGTAAATGCAAAATTAATTTGCCCAGAGAAAAAAAGTTTATTTCTGTGGTTGAGTTCAAGTACAAGTGATTTTTTCTCTAAAACATTCAAACAGTCATGAATTAACTTCAAATTTAGACTGACCTCACCAGTCGTCTGTTTCTTACAGGCGAGGAAAGGCGAGATTGGCGAGTAGGGCGAGGAAGTACCATTTCTTGGGCACATCTCGCCGCGAGTGACGCTAGAATTCTCGCCTCAAACGCTGGGTAGCTTTAGGCTTGCTCGCTTGGCGAGAAAACATGGCGGCCACTCAGCTGCCCATCCAACTAGCTGTCCACGACTTGTTTTTTTACCGACCAGTGCAGTTTAATTCTTGTGTAGCTAGCCACCAAACCGTTTCATAGACAATCTCGCCTCCTATTTTCACGAGTGGCTAGCCGAAAGAATATCTCGCCTGAAAGAAACACGCGACAAAAATCACACACTCAGGAAAGAGTAAATTCTTTGTTTTTAAACATATTTATTACATACATGTATGTATCACAGTTTTAACATGTATATCAATTTTGATTATAACTCGTCAGCATTATACTTGTCTCGTCTAAATATCGGACCCTATTGCTACGATGAAAACACAATAGCGTTTATATAGCTATTCTGACATTAAATTCTGTGTTAAAATCATGTTTTTGTCAGCAACAATTACCAGAATGCATGAAGTCACGGAAATAACCGAACATTGAAAAACCCGCGGACATGTATTACGGAGCTCGAGACAACTCAAGATAACCGGATGTTTAGCATTTCGTCAATATGCTAGGAATCGTATGACGTCATGACGTATCATGCTTGCTTATGTGTTTTCGAAAGTCTGACTTCTGTTACTGCGGTAAATCTGTAGATGATAAGAGAACAAGGATAGTCTCAGAAGAAACGCCTAAATGTTTCAGACCGGTAACTTCATTTCAACATAGCACTATACAATGGACGTTAAATGTGACAGGAGAGTTTGCTGATTTTGTGTTCATTGGAGAGATCGTCTGCTAGAATCAGAGATAGGTCGCTTCAGATTGCAGCTTCTGGAAATTTGCAAGGTTTGTTGCCTGTTAAAGAACTGGATTTTACACGTAGTATGTATCATGTACAGTAAGCAACAACAAAAACACACACAAAGCAAATGGCATCGTCTGTCAACTAGTCACAGAAACAAACCTGGCGAGGTATGCGTGTACTTTATACACGTGGAGGAAACCGGAACCATGCGTCTTTGTTATTGCCGATATGCTTTTGGATATTGGCAAAAATGGCCAACTTCCTTAGCGTTATGCTTTGATGATCGGAAAAGGGATGTGTGAGACCATCCAATCACAGCCCCCATATTCCCCCACGTGTCCATCAGAATAGCTATATAAAGTAATGATAGTTGTCTGCTAGGCAGTGTTTTTTTTTATTTACTTTTAAAAAATCTGAGTTTTGTTATATAATTGTGTTTTTAGATACAACAGGCAGAAGCCTCTGGGTATGTCTGGCCAGCTGCAGGAATTCCACGCGACTGATGAAGGAGATGTAAGTTCTTTGAAGAACACCCGTGCCCCAAAGATCCTGTGGCTCAAAAAAGATTGTCCAGTTATGCTGATCCGCAACATAAGCGACCGGTTAGTCAACGGCAGTCTTGGCCATGTTGTGGACCTCCACCATGACAAAGTGGTTGTCCACTTTGAGAAGACCAACATGACAGTGGAGTTGAGCCGTACTGCTTTCTCAGGTATGCCTGTGTTTTTTTGTTTACCTCAATTTTTACTGAGTTGACATTTTATTTTGTCATCAAAAGGCATCATTTTCATGAGTTTTCATTTACAGTGGGCCGTCGCGATATAACCTTGAATGGTTGAAAACGACGTTAAACACCAAATAAAGAAAGTAAAGAAAGATTTACAGTGGGCACCCCCACCCCGCTTTTTTGAGACAATTCAAAATCTGACACATTAAGCTCTTAAAAAAAGAGGGAGGGTAAATATAGAGAGATTATGAACTAACAGAGAAATCTTGGTCTTGAAAGGGAGGGTAAATATAGACAGATTATGAACTAACAGAGAAATCATGGTCTTAAAAGGGAGGGTAAATATAGACAGATTATGAACTAACAGAGAAATCTTGGTCTTAAAAGGGAGGAATAAGTTTTAAATTGAGGGGTCTAAAAAGGGGGGTTCCACTGTAAAATAAACTGGGTACAATTAAAAAAATAAACATCTTGGTTCATAAAGATGAAACAAACAACAATATGCTTCCCTCAAACAGGCTGGTCGGACAAGAAACCACCATTCATCTCGCATTGTTTATATGGATGGAATATTTGATATCGTCAATTATTACACAATGTACTCTGATTTTATCTTCAAAGTGGAACCTGACTTCTAAGATCTTCAACATTCTCAGAAAACCAGGTATTGGAACAGGAGGGAGTCTTAAAATAGATGTGAATTGTGAGAGGTTATGAGAAAAAGAATCTGAGAAAATAGCCTTATAGCTTTCTGTACTACATGCATTTCTGGCGGGCTAGTAACTTTCTTGTTGGCGAGTTAAGATTTCAAGATTTGGCCATCCCTGATGTATAAATAAGATTGTGACTTTCATTTTGTTTGTAGTCCATGCCTGATCCTCGACAAAAGGACATTGCTGTGAGGCATCAGTTTCCAGTACTTCCTAGCTTCGCACTGACCATCCACAAAGCTCAAGGACTGACACTTGAAAGGTAGCTTGCAATTGACAATGTTTGAAAATAACTCTACCAGGATTTGCAAGTGTTTGAGAGTTGCGCCCCGCTTTAGTGATGTCCGGTTCCAGAGAGCCAAACAAGAATAATATGTGGTCGACCAGTTAAAACTGAGCACCTATGTTTCCCAAACTCCCATGATCTCAACAAACACATGACTAGGTTATTTTCTGCAATTGCTTTTTTTAACGGCATGGTCAACAACAAATTTGTGCTTTCGCTTGCAGTTCAATATTTTAAAAAACAACTCCTGTAAATCTGGTACCACACAGCAAGCCATGTATTATTCTCTATTTATCGGTAACTTACCCAGCAACCAAAATCACTTACCCAACATGCCTGAATCCTCGACAGCACACAGGTTTAGGAGCTAGACTTTGTGGGATCTACTTTTGCGATTGTAGCAAACAATACAAACATACCGCATTTAAATTAACAACTGCAGGCTTGAACACATGAATCGTATAAAATCCATGAGTGCGGTTGTTTTCTGAATCTAAATCTGCCGTGCACAAACGTTCAACACAAGCTAATTCCCAACGCAACTATAACTCTCATACTTTGTCTAGCGACAAGAGTCGTTCCCCTTTCAAATTTCTTTTCACTCAGTTTCTTCGACAAAAACTGCAATCCCATGGTCAGTTTTTAACAATATTTCATTTTATAAACAGATCACACGCAACCAAATGCACACATTCCATCAATTTAAAGAACATAAAGCGGTTTCATACACTAATTTGCCCCAGAAAACTTAACTTTTAACATTGGAAAAGGCAAAAAAGGCATGTGAAATGTCATAGGAAAAGCATGTAACTTTGGCAAAATGAAGGGTTTATTGAAGTGGATATTAAATCTGAGTTTTCAAAAAGGCTTTATCAGGTCGAGTATATATTTTTCTCGTGTCTTTCAGGTTCCAAACTACATATGCTGAGGACACAACCAATGAGCTATGTGAAGAAGACTTCCACTGGAAAGGATGGAGTCTGATCAGGAACCCCTAGACGACGACCCAGATGTTGATCTGGACTGCACTCCACTGGAGTTCAAGGCAGTTCTTGCAGTACACAATGCTGCAGAAAAAGTGTAAACAGGTTTTCTGCAGTAAAACAACAGCACTGTTTTACTGCAGCATTCTTGATTTCAATTTTACGTTGCTCTCGTAAAAGATGACATTATGCAGAAATGCAGCAGAAACAAACAGTTTTTCTCCAGCATTTCTGTTTTTCTGCAGAATAACTGAATAAAGTCATAATCCGCTAAGGATACAAATGTCCTAGCTCTTCAGCATCAATAGGACATTTGACCGCTTTCAGACATTTCAATAGGACATCAGAATTGTTTCATTTTCAAGAATGACGCTCGTCGTGTTACCCCCTGTTTTAATTTGACACTAATGTAGCACGCACAAGATGCCGTTGAATAGCCAACCAAACGTAGAATAGCCAAACGTGTTCAGCTTTTGTTGAACTTTGGCAGGCTTTAGTTTTATTATTTGGTGGCATAACTAAGTGCGCTTCGTCAAAATGTCTTGAACTGAAAGCAAAAGCAGACGCAAGACTAAGTCAGTTGGAGTTGTCTCCCATACTCCTAACTTTAATGTGCTGCAGAAAAGTGTCACCCAAACGCAAGATCTGCATTGCACAACTTTAGTGCACCTTATGCAAGAGTGCTTGGGCCCCCCCCCCCCCCCCCCCCCCCCCCGCGGGTTAGGGGGAGTCCCATATTGGTTGGGACGAGGAAGAATTTACCCGATGTCGTAAGAGGCGACTAATTTTAGGGATTCTGTTTCTCCTTTTACCCTTGTTAAGTGTTTCTTGTATAGAATTATAGTCAATGTTTGTAAAGATTTTAGTCAAGCAGTATGTAAGAAATGTTAAGTCCTTTGTACTGGAAACTTGCATTCTCCCAGTAAGGTAATATATTGTACTACGTTGCAAGCCCCTGGAGCAAATTTTTGATTAGTGCTTTTGTGAACAAGAAACAATTGACAAGTGGCTCTATCCCATCTCCCCTCTTTCCCTGTCGCGATATAACCTTGAATGGTTGAAAATGACGTTAAACACCAAATAAAGAAAGAAAGAGTGCTTGGTCGCTTTTTGAAAATGTGTATCTTGAAAGGAACATTAACGAATATCGCGCTGTCCGAAGGAATTGAGTTCTTATTATGGGGGCGAGGACGCCCCCATTCTATACGGATAGTTTCGAGGTTGACCATGGGCAGCGCCATTTTGTTGTGAAATACGTCATCAGTTTGTGTACACAGGAAGTTGTGACATCCGTCACCCTATGGGAGGGGTGACGTCAAAATTGTTCATCTGTAGAAAGTTGTGAAATCCGTCACCCTATGGGAGGGGTGACGTCAAAATTGGTCATCACAGAGTTTGTGTAACACAGGAAGTTGTGAAATACAGGAAGTGTAACACAGGAAGTTGTGAAATACGTCACCCCTCCCAAAATTGTTCAACAAAAACATGATATGTCGCATTGTGCAGGGTCAACTGCAACAAACTCAAACCGAGCCATTCATACCTAGCTGTATTTGAGTGACTTATATACCCGACATTTTTATTTCTTATTTTTAGCACAGGTGTAGGAAAAATCATGAACCAAAATGTTATTTATTTTCTAATTTAACATTTTTTTTACAAATATGACCATGGTCTTTTAAACATACAGTGACATTAAACATTGTTATGTTAAAAAAAAGAAAAAAGAAAAAAAGCTTTTGTGCACAAATCAAAAAATACATTGTACATTTTACCTACAGGCCAAACCGTGAGTGTCTGTGGCAAAGCCCGACCCAGGAAATTGCACTGATTTTATATTTAGATCAGAGAGAAATTGTCAAGAACAGGCGCTTGCATTTGGATGTGTCCAATGATAGTAGGTTTGGTTGTGATCAATCAGAATAATGTAGGAATAAAAATGTATGACAGTTTAGTATGATGACATGTAATTCACATATGCTGAAATATGATATTATACATCATGTAATATTATTATGGCTGTTGCCATGACCATGAAACCCAACAAAGGTTTAATGTAATGTAATTCAAAATACCAAAACCGAGCACCTATTAATCTCGTCTTTGCGCGTGAAGATTGAGGCCGTCTGCCAGTAGCGGTTAGGTCATACAGTGGAACCCCTCTCTAGCGACCTTTAAAATGTTGACAAAAATCGGTCCTTGTGGAGGAGGGTCCTTACAGAGGGAGGGGGCGGAGTCAGGGGGCCACAAAGAAAGTCAGATTTTAAAAAAAAAAGAAAACAGAGAAGTTTGAGTTGCTGACGACCGTTCTCTCTGAAAGCAAACTGCTTCGATTTCATGTTTGTCCTTGGTGTCCACCAGTTCTGGTGCATGTACTACCCTGGCCAAGTTTCCTCTCAAGACATCAAAGAGACCGCCCCAGTATACTCTACAGCCTCTGGGCGAACCACCTCTCATAGCTAAAACTGGGTCAATGACCCCTGGGAAGAAGGTCAGTGTCTATAAAAATTTTACTCCTAGGCCTGCGGCCAGGGGGGGGGGGGGAGTATACCGGTACCATTTGAGAATCAGACCAAATGAGAATTGAACCATTTGAGAACATCCTTTTTTTTCAATCACTACATCGAAGGCCTGCGGCCCGGGGTTCACATGGGTTGGTTTGTTTGTTTGTTTCAAACCCACACCCATATACACACATTTCCCATTTAAACCATTTGTCGGCCCCCTGTCGATATTTATCGACTAAGTTCCTTGTGGACAATGTCAACGCTCAGTTCAAAACGATAGGACATGTGACCGCCATGCGGCAATGTGAATCAGACATTTGAGCCTCTATGGACAATAAAGTGTTTTTATTGAGTCACTTGAGAAAAAGTGACTCTATGTAATCGGTCAGTGTTAGTCTGTCCGGCCGGCCGTCCGGCCGGCCGTCCGTAGACACCACCTTAACGTTGGACTTTTCTCGGAAACTATCAAAGCGATCGGGTTCATATTTTGTTTAGTCGTGACCTCCAATGACCTCTACACTTTAACGATGGTTTCGTTGACCTTTGACCTTTTTCAAGGTCACAGGTCAGCGTCAAAGGAAAAATTAGACATTTTATATCTTTGACAAAGTTCATCGGATGTGATTGAAACTTTGTAGGATTATTCTTTACATCAAAGTATTTACATCTGTAGCCTTTTACGAACGTTATCAGAAAAACAAGGGAGATAACTAGCCTTTTCTGTTCGGCAACACACAACTTAACGTTGGGCTTTTCTCGGAAACTATAAAAGTGACCGGGCTCAAATTTTATGTGAACGTGACTCATTGTGTTGTGAATAGCAATTTCTTCCTGTCCATCTGATGCCTCATATAATATTCAGAACTGCAAAAGTGACTCGATCGAGCGTTTGCTCTTCTTGTTGTTATGGTTATTGTTATGTTGAAATAACATTATAAGGTCTCTACAGTGTGGGGACTATGCTGCATTATTTTATGGTCTGTAATTTTATTAATGTCCTTATGATTTCTGATGGTTACTTTTGCAAGCATGAATTTAATTAGTACCATACAAGTAATGTGCTTATTTCAAGAATGTTAAATGTTACCTGGATGTTGTTATGCCTTCATGGTAATTGACAGTGCAAACAGCAAAATGTAATGAATCGTCTAGAATGTTAGGAAATATGCAAGTCGTTTGTGGTAAAGTTACATTGTGTGAAAGGATTATCTGCCTTGCTTTGACAATAAATGTTTTATTTTGTTAGTTTGTTATTCAAAATATTCTTAAATTCATTTCCTTTGCTGAAGCAAAAATTAAATTCAGCTACAGAAACAACATTACATGTGTCTTGTCTTAATAGATGGTTGGACGAATTGGTTTTGTGTTTTAATTGGAACAAATATAATTAACTTTGTGGTAAAGTATTAAAAAATATTGTAATTCAATCAAGTTGGCATTTTAATGAAACAGATACTGTGATTGGTCAGAATGCTCCAACTAATTCAAAATTACCTGTCACTAATTGTCGATAACCACTTGCTAAAAAAGCCATTAGCTACCTGCTGGCAAGGCGCATTGATACAGTCTCAACTATAGTCTCGGTTAGCTTTGATCGAGGGTCATTTTACAAGGAAATATGAAGGCCAGCGAAATACCGAGACCATAAGGTATGCAAAGTGATGTAAGTTGATGCATGAATTCTTCCTGACTACGTCAGTCAATTCCAAACATCGCTTTTGTGATGAAAAGAATTTGTTTTGAGTTAGCTGTCCAGAAACCCGTCAAAAAATAAGGGAAAATGTATGTGAAAGAAAACAAAACAGGAGCAAAGTGATAAGATAGGAATACAGAGACATATTTCTTGGGACTTGACCCTTGCAGTTGCAGGTAGGTGGACTGAAAGTAGTGTGTGAACAGAACAGAACCAATTCTGTCTGTTTACCATCGCATTAAAGCAGGAAAGAGATCGTCGTCAGATTGAATTACAACATAATCCCTCTGTCAGGCTTCAATTAGCTTTGGTCGGGCGTCAATCCACGATGACGACCTCTAAGTTTCAAATGGAAGCATGTTAATGTGTAATTATATAACACTTAGACATAGAAATCTTCATTATTTGAAAAATGAAATAGCCTCTTTCATATAATTAAAAAATGAAACATCACAAATTAAGATTATTTAATCCAAACGGAGACTTATATTAAAAAGATAACTCATGACAATAAAAATCAAAACTTTACTAAATGTAAAAATACCTGATTTTTTTGTGTGTACTTGTTTGTATATCTATTCTTTCAGTCCTTCATGATTCTCTCTACTGCACATTCAGTCAGAATGTGAAGAAAAACACTCCTTGTACTTTGATAATAAATCAGAACAGCCATTCTGAAAAAGACCCCCCCACCCCACTCAAGCATACACTCACATATTACAATAACTGTACATTTACACCTTCTGAAGATGGCATTTTTTCCCATTGCTGGTCAAAAAAAGGGGAGGGGTCCAAAACAGCACATTTGTTATGCTGTCTCTGTCACACACACATTCACACACACACACACACACACACACACACACACTCACACTCGATCACACACACACTCACATCATAATCATTAACATAAGTACTTACCATGTTAATAACTTCATCCTTGCTTCGATGATAACTTGTTAATAATTTTTCCTTTCGATTTATTTACAACCAATCAAAAAAAAGCTTTCTATTATTCGTTTTAACCAATCGAAACGTCACGCGCTTTTTGACTGCCGATTGCAGGCGGAAATGACCTTCTGTATTCGTCCGAAGGAAACGGCTGAGTCAAAATATTAAGCGCAAAAAGAATGTTTTGTCTATCATTTCACGTGTTTGGGGGCTCCTGTGTCCCTCATCAGTTATATTGGACTAATTACAGGCCGCTAGAATGTTGTACACCCTTGAGAGCGTACGAAAAGCGGAAAACATCAGCGCGAGTTCCACTTTCGATTCGTCGAGGCTCCAGGTTCCTCTCATGGAGTGGTGTGGACACCGACCCCGTTCTTGACAAACTTCTCGAAGTTGGTGAATGGTTATTTCGAGTTTGTTGCATGAAGTGAAAGCTTAATCATTTTTGTTTGTGTGTGATGTTCGTGCGTTCGGGAAGGGGGTGCAGAAAGTGATGTAGAAAGCTTGAAACGGAGCGAGTCGGCAGTGCGGAGCACTCTGCGTTATATTCCTTGTAGTATATATAGTAGTAGTATGTCGTAGTAGTGGACTGTAGATAATGATCGACCGGCGATTTGATACAAGCTCCTGTGTCAGCATCACTCTGTTTCCTCGTCAAGTCTGTTTTCCTTGCGAACCTTGCGACATCTTTCCCATATTTCGACATCGTTGATGTTACAGGCACTGATCGTTTTGGCATTCACAATTGCTACGTACTTTTTTCTATCAGCAGACCAAGGAGAGAAATAATGTCGTGTTTGTCGACGTCATTCCCTCTTTCTTTCTTTCCGTCCAGTAGTCTGACCATAACTTATCAATGCATTTGCAATAACATAACTTCAGCTTGCGGAATACATTGATATTACAATGAATACTCAGTTAACCCAGCGTCTATGTGGAATCTCACATGATTCATACTTCAAACCACTTTTGACTGTAAGATAACTCTCGAACATTTTCTATTCCTTCTTCAAAAAGTGCACTTTTCTCAAATTTTAATTAATCTATTTTTGGAGATGGCGGTTGGAGGGAGGGGGGGTCTGCGGGAGGGGGGGGTCTGCGGGGGGGGGGGGGGGGGGGGGGCGGCTCAATTCTTCCAGACTCGAGTATCCGCGCCATCACACGTGTAAACTTGATTGCAGCGAGTGCGACTTCTGTCATCATCAGCTCTGTACTTTTATGTCGCCTCTTAACCCTCTTTCCCCTCAACTCTGCAGCGAATCCGCAGGACACAAAATAGGGGCACAATTACACTCAAGAGAACGAAACACGGGGGGAGTTTACGAGTCATCACTGCCCATAGAACCGCGCCAGGGCCGGGAGATCTCGGGATTCACCGCTTTCCGGGGTCCGTTAAAAGAGGCTGCCAGTTATTTTGGTTCCCAGGGAAACTGACTGAAGACGGGAGGACGTAAAAGGAAAAAATGGGTCGATTTTAGTTTGTAGTGGGCGAAGTATCGACCTGTGCTGAAAAGTAAGTTTAGCGGGTGATAAGAGTGGTGTCTTGGGCAACAATCAGGTGAAGGGAACAGTGCTCGCGAAGACATTCTTCATTCCGGAAAAACCGAATTCGGTAAACAAGTACGAAAATAGTACCCAATATAGCTATTCTGATGAACACGTGGGGGAATTCGGGGGCTGTGATTGGATGGTCTCTTCCGATCATCAAAGCATAATGCGGCGGAAGTCGGCCATTTTACTCAATATCCAAAAGCATATTGTCGATAACAAAGACGCATGGTTCCGGTTTCTTCCACGTGTATAAAGTACACGCATACCTCGCCAGGTTTGTTTCTGTGACTAGTCGACAGACGATGCCATTTGCTTTGTGTGTGTTTTTGTTGTTGCTTACTGTACATGACATACATTACGTGTAAAATCCAGTTCTTTAACAGGCAACAAACCTTGCAAATTTCCAGAAGCTGCAATCTGAAGCGACCTATCTCTGATTCTAGCAGACGATCTCTCCAATGTTTAACACAAAATCAGCAAACTCTCCTGTCACATAGAACGTCCATTGTATAGTGCAATGTTGAAATGAAGTTACCGGTCTGAAACATTCAGTCGTTTCTTCTGAGACAATCCTTGTTCTCTTATCATCTACAGATTTACCGCAGTGTTCACCACGCGAATTCCCAACAGAAGTCAGACTTTCGAACATACAATATACGTAGGCAAGCATGATACGTCATGACGTCATATGATTCCTAGCATATTGACGTAATGCTAAACATCCGGTTATCTCGAGTTTTCTCCGTAATACATGTCCGTGGGTTTTTCAATGTTCGGTTATTTCCGTGGCTTCATGCGGAAAGGGAACCGTCGTCTGCAATCAGCGACATGGACCATTCTGGTACTTGTTGCTGACAAAAACATGATTTTAACACAGAATTTAATGTCAGAATAGCTATATAAACGCTATTGTGTTTTCATCGTAGCAATAGGGTCCGATATTTAGACTCGAACAAGTATAATGCGACTCGTCTTCGACTCGTCGGCATTATACTTGTCTCGTCTAAATATCGGGCCCTATTGCTACGCTGAAAACACAATAGCTGGTAATATATCATCACACAGTCAGTCAATGTTAGATATATTGCTAATTCTCTGGACATTTTGTATTTTCTGTAAAGAAAGTACAAAAGTCTATGTCTCAGTTTTGGCTG
>NC_090246.1:80144594-80242094 GCF_037325665.1 Littorina saxatilis
ACTACACCACTCCCCATATCTACCTGTACGATTAGTACACATAAAAATACGGAATAAACCCGTTAAAGGAACAATGACATTTATAATCACTGAGCCTCACATAAGCCTCAATCACTGAGAGGACATTTGGGTAATCAACCACCAGTACATGCAAGTACACCCCAACAAGGGAAATGAATAATAGTCATCTATAAATGATTATTCTCAATCGAGAAACAAGATGATGAGGATATGGGTTTGAATAGTTGTCCCCTGACGAGGCTACCTTTCAGCTTCCCCAAAAAAACTCTATAAAATCACATTTTCAAAGAAATTCTCCTAACAGCTTGAAACTGTAAATCTTGCCGAAAAGTACCATCTTTGGGAGAGGTACTTAGGGATCTCTGGACTGCCTACTGCATTTGCCGGGTTTGGCAGACCCTAGATTTGTACCCCCTATGTCTAATGGGAGCTTGAATTAGCACTATATGTCATATTTCTACTAACTTTGTGTAATAAATGTAAAATAGGGTAAATTTGTGTTTGCGTCATACTTCAGTTCGGTCGCCATTTTCAAGAGCCCAAAAAAGAAATGTTTGCCCCATCCTACTTTGGTAAACTTTTGGGATGTAAAAGTCACACCCTTAAGCAACCCAAAACAGTTGAGTTTGCATTTAAAGCAATTTGTTCACGGTTTGGCCATTTCTCACCCGAATCTGACTCGATCACTCTCTCTGTGACACAAAGACACACAGACACACGCAATCAAACACACACGCAATCAAACACACACACACATGCACACACGCAAGTCCTTACGCAAGCAAACACACACACGCACGCACGCACACACACACAAGTTCTGACACAGACGGACAGACCCACACACACACAGACAGACCCACACACACACACACAGACCCACAGACAGACAGACAGACAGAGAGACAGAGAGAGACAGAGAGAGACAGACAAAGAGAGAGACAGACAGACAAAGAGAGAGAGACAGACAGACAGACAGACAGACAGACAGACAGACCGAGAGAGAGAGAGAGAGAGAGAGAGAGAGAGAGAGAGAGAGAGAGAGAGAGAGAGAGAGAGAGAGAGAGAGAGAGAGAGAGAGACAGAGAGACAGACAGACAGACAGACAAACAGACAGACACCTAGAAAAAAAATCCGGTGAAAGAAATCACTCTGTGCTGTTCATCGATTGTTTTTAAGCGAATGAAACAATTCCTGCGGGATAAAGACCCACCTAGATTGATTACAGGTCTGGGAATGGCTGATCTTCAGCCCAAAGCCAAAAGGCCAGCTTGGAGCCAAACGGCTCTCGGGGTCGACAGGTCGAGTTCAAAAGGCAACACTGTCTCCGAGGACAAAGCAGCAATATTACGCTGTCATGACGTCAATGCTGTGTCATGTCATCCCGACACAGTGTCAATCAGGTCTTTATTGAGACGAATTTTGTATGTTGCGAGAATTCAATAGAACTCTTCCTTTGCGAATGCCTCAGATGTGTCCAGGATTTTGTAAGGTGGTCAGAGCATCCTACCACTTTAACGCATACCAAAACTATTATCAGGGGAAAGATCCATTCTGATTCATCATCGCTCCACGCTATCGCTTTAAGTCCCTCTGACCGGACGCTACAGTCCTACGCGAATCTATCAAAAGAAGAATACAGAGTTATCTCCCATATGTTGTTCGCTAGCAGTGTTCGCGAGACGAAAATGATTGCAGATTGGCCGACTTCGACAGTTGTCTCCGTTCTGTTCTTCACAGTTATGATAAAGACATCGTTCTAAGGTCAAAACAAGTCGAAATTTTGGGACTGCTGCCGGAAGGAGACCGTAATGTATGGTTGCATCACTGTCAAAAAATCGTCTGCTCCAGCGACCGCCGAAACCAAACGGTGGATTATCACGTGACACTGTTGCCATATTTAGAGTTGTTTGCACAGTAAATACATCCGCGAAAAATAGCTCGCTTGAAACTGTCTAAAATAAAAATTCCTCTGTAATTTAAAAATTACAAAACACCATGAAAAATCATTATCGACGATCGCGAATCTGCTTACATCCATAACACATTACAAAAAGCTCTAAATATGTACAAAAATCGGTTTCCTTGCCAGACAAGGAAACTCAAGGCATCCTGTCAGGGAGAGAATGAGCCGAACTCATTTTGACCTGAGGTCAGGATGGGGAAAGATCGTGCCTTTAAGGGCAGACAGACCCTGAACGTGGGTAGACCTACAAACAGCCAAGTGTTAGACCGATGGTTTACTGTTTTCTCTGCATTTTGTAAACAAGTCAGTGTGCCCTGTATACAGAAAAAAGTGCCCATCTTCGTCGATCTATTTTTACATTTAGTCAAGTTTTGACTAAATGTTTTAACGTAGAGGGGGGAATCGAGACGAGGGTCGTGGTGTATGTGCGTGTGTGTGTGTGTCTGTGTGTGTGTGTGTGTGTGTGTGTGTAGAGCGATTCAGACTAAACTGCTGGACCGATCTTTATCAAATTTGACATGAGAGTTCCTGTGTATGAAATCCCCGAACTTTTTTTTCATTTTTTTGATAAATGTCTTTGATGACGTCATATCCGGCTTTTCGTGAAAGTTGAGGCGGCACTGTCACGCCCTCATTTTTCAACCAAATTGGTTGAAATTTTGGTCGGGTAATGTTCGACGAAGCCCGGACTTCGGTATTGCATTTCAGCGTGGTGGCTTAAAAATTAATTAATGACTTTGGTCATTAAAAATCTGAAAATTGTAAAATAAATATGTTTTTTATAAAACGATCCAAATTTACGTTTATCTTATTCTCCATCATTTGCTGATTCCAAAAACATATAAATATGTTATATTCGGATTAAAAACAAGCTCTGAAAATTACATATATAAACATTATTATCAAAATTAAATTTTCCAAATCAAAAAACACTTTCATCTCATTCCTTGTCGGTTCCTGATTCCAAAAACATATAGATATGATATGTTTGGATTAAAAACACGCTCAGAAAGTTAAAACGAAGAGAGGTACAGAAAAGCGTGCTATCCTTCCCAGCGCAACTACTACCCCGCTCTTCTTGTCAATTTCACTGCCTATGCCGTGAGCGGTGGACTGACGATGCTACGAGTATGCGGTCTTGCTGCGTTGCATTGCGTTCAGTTTCATTCTGTGAGTTCGACAGCTACTTGACTAAATGTTGTATTTTCGCCTTACGCGACTTGTTTATTTTTGTGTATGCTATCTTTTGAAATAATTACTTTTCTGAAGGTTTCAACTTTTTTTCTCCATTTTTGGCGTGTAAGACTTTCTCTCATCGATCCATGCTTTGGTTATTTTTGTTGTGTGCCCTTTTTTAAACACCAATACGCCATTCCCACGAATACATTCATCAAAAACAAATAAATGTAGAGTGGACATTACAGCCTGAAATCGTCTTTACGTTCGCTTGGGGGAAATTAACATTCTCAGAAGCCAGATATTGGAGAAAGAAAAAGAGAGAGAGAGAGAGGGGGTAGGGAGAAGAATAGAGAGAGACATGAGAGAGGGGGTAGGGAGAAAAATAGAGAGGGAGAGACATGAGAGAGAGAGAGGGAGAGAGAGAGACAGAGACAGAGGGAGACAGAGAGACAGAGAGAGAGAGAGAGGGAAGAGAGAGAGAGACAGAGAGAGAGAGAGACAGAGAGAGAGAGAAAGAGAGAGAGAGAGAGAGAGAGAGAGAGAGAAAGAAAGAGAGAGAGAAGGAGAGAGACAGAGAGAAAGAGAGAGAGAAAGAGAAAGAAAGAGAGAGAGAGAGAAAGAAAGAAAGAGAGAGAGAAATAGAGAGAGAGAAATAAAGAGAGAGAGAGAAAGAGAGAGAGAAACAGAGAAAGCGACAGAGAGAGCGAGAAAGAGAGAGAGAGAAATAGAGAGAGAGAGAAAGAAAGAAAGAGAGAGAAAAAGAGAGAGAAAGACAGAGAGAGAGACAGAGAGAGCGACAGAGAGAGCGAGAGAGAAAGAGAGAGAGATGCAGAGAGAGAGAGAGAGAGAGAGAGAGAGAGAGAGAGAGAGAGAGAGAGAGAGAGAGAGAGAGAGAGAGAGAGAGAAACAAAGACTGAGACTGAGACAGAGACAAGGAGACAGAGAGACAGAGACAGAGAGTCAGAGATCTGAACTGAATTAAAAGGATACAGATTTAAGCCGGTGCCTTTTATCATAATCTGTCTTTGAAACGAAATGACGGCTTATCAGGGGAATGCAGCGCTATGCAAATTGGTTCCGCTACACAAAAGAATGTTCACAGCATCAGAGGATTTGGTCTGACAGAAACAAAATAGGTTTGTGAGTGTGTATCGCCACTATACTATGTAGAGAGAGAGAGAGAGAGAGAGAGAGAGAGAGAGAGAGAGAGAGAGAGAGAGAGAGAGAGAGAGAGGAGGCAGAGAAAGAGAGAGAGAGAGAGAGAGAGAGAGAGAGAGAGAGAGAGAGAGAGAGAGAGAGAGAGAGAGAGAGAGAGAGAGAGAGAGAGAGAGTCTGGAGTCTGGAGTCTGGAGTCTGGATGGTTTATTGATTAGGCCTTGGGCCCATTTCAATTCGGGGTGTACAAAGTTTCAACATTCATGCTTCATGAAAAATAATCATAGTAATATTAATCATAATAAAAATCATCATCATCGTAATGACAGTCGACATGGCGACAGTGGAAACAGGCATTTACAACAGCAAAACGTTTGGAAACGGACAGTAATGAGAGAGAGAGAGAGAGAGAGAGAGAGAGAGAGAGAGAGAGAGAGAGAGAGAGAGAGAGAGAGAGAGAGAGGCAGACAGAGAGAGAGAGAGAGAGATAGAGAGACAGACAGAGAGAGGCAGACAGAGAGAGAGAGAGAGAGAGAGAGAGAGAGAGAGAGAGAGAGAGAGAGAGAGAGAGAGAGAGAGAGAGAGAGAGAGAGAACACCGTCACTTCTAACCTATTTGTAATAGACTTGACCCACAAGTCAGCAGCGAATGTGATAAACGGGTTATCTCCCCTGAAAAGCGAAGCAAGCTTCGAAGATGGCGACAATGGAAAAGAGAAGAACTGTGAGCGAACTGCGAAAGGTGGGTGTGGGTGTGTGTGTGTGATGTGTGTCAGTGTGTGTGTATATGCGCGTGCTGTGTGTGATGTGTGTCAGTGTGTGTGTATGCGCGTGCTGTGTGTGTGTGTGGCTGTGCTTGCGTGAGCTTGTGTGTGTGTGTGTGAGAGAGAGAGAGAGAGAGAGCGATAGTGAGACTGAGAGTAGGGTATGGTTGTTGGTGAAAGTTGAGTTAGACGCTGGGGTTGGGCGGGTGTGTGTGTCAGAGAGGGTCGTGTGTGTGTGGGGGGGGTGGACTGCGTGTGTGTGTTTGTGTGTGTGAGGGTTGTGTGTGTGTGTGTGTGTGGGGGGGGGGGGTTGACTGCGTGTGTGGGTTTATTTGTGTGTGTGAGGGTTGTGTGTGTGTGTGTGTGTGTGTGTGTGTTTATTTGTGTGTGGTGTGTGTGTGCCTTTCGCCTTGTATTGAGGAAATTAAACTGCGTTTGCGTATTATGTGTGTGTTTGCAAGCGTGCGTGTATGTTAGGCAAATCTCAGTAGGTGTGTGTTTGTGCGCGTACGTGCAATGTGTGTGTGTGCGCGCGTGTGTTTGTGTATGTATGTATGTGTGTGTGTGTGTGTGTGTGTGTGTGTGTGTGTGTGTGTGTGAGAGAGAGAGAGAGAGAGAGAGAGAGAGAGAGAGAGAGAGAGAGAGAGAGAGCGATAGTGAGAGTAGGGTATGGTTGTTGGTGAAAGTTGAGTTGGACGCTGGGGTTGGGCGGGTGTGTGTGTCCGAGAGGGTTGTGTGTGTGTGTGTGTGGGGGGGGGGGGTGGACTGCGTGTGTGTGTTTATTTGTGTTTGTGAGGGTTGTGTGTGTGTGTGGGGGGGGGGGGGGGTTGACTGCGTGTGTGGGTTTATTTGTGTGTGTGAGGGTTGTGGGTGTGTGTGTGTGTGTGTGGGACTGCGTGTGTGTGGGACTGCGTGTGTGGTGTGTGTGTGCCTTTCGCCTTGTATTGAGGAAATTAAACTGCGTTTGCGTATTATGTGTGTGTTTGCAAGCGTGCGTGTATGTTAGGCATATCTCAGTAGGTGTGTGTATGTGCGCGTACGTGCAATGTGTGTGCGTGCGCGCGTGTGTTTGTGTATGTATGTATGTATGTATGTGTGTGTGTGTGTGTGTGTGTGTGTGAGAGATAAACAAACTATCAAGAACAAAACAAAACTGAACAAACGAAATGTTTTCCCCCCAACTCTGATTATTGCTTGTTTTGGAGACGACAGTGATTTTGACTTTTTGAGTAAGCCTACACGAACACTCAAGCTCAATGCAGCCGGCAACAAGTTCGCCGATCGGGGCAGTGAAATACTATTTCAAATAGATCTATTTCACTAAGAATGTCAATGGATATAGGGCAACATACTTAAGTTTTTTAAATCAGTGATTGATTAGATCGTCATATGTTTGTGACACTGAGACCAAACCATCAAAAAATTAGCAATAGGCCTTGAATCAAAGTCGTGCGAGATCTGACCTTGCTGCAAATGTACGTGTACGACTTGATTGTGTTGACGTTCAACTGGTAAGCTGGGCGATTGCAGGCTTTTATCCAGCGAAGGCAGCGATCTAGATGGTACAGATGCTTTCCCGGTTTCACAAATGGGATGAATTTCACGCCAACACAGCGTTCAGGATACCTATCATCCGTTTTACATTGTCCCCAAGCACAGCGCTTGTTAGCAGCATTTGTGTGTGTTTGCTCCCTAAAACAAGGGAAGTAACTCCCAGAGTCTCGATATGTGGATATGGTTAATTGCCACATACAAGTTATAAATTCTCTCCACCCACCAAACCACATCCCACAACTCCCTTCCCTCCCCTAACACCCACCCACATTCGTCCAGAAAAAAGTTGGAGTTTAACTGTGTCAGCAAATTGTAAGGAAAGCGGCAGATGCTCGCTGGATTAATCTTGCTGTCAATTAAATCGTTATGATGAAAGAGGGACCTTGCTCTGTCGTTATATGATCGCAGGGAGCTGCCAAGCATTACAGACCTTCTCCGTCGCTGTAGGAGGTGTCGAGCTATAGACGCCAATGACAGACCCGATTCTGATGACAAGACATCAAACCTCAAACCCCATAGCCTACGCCCATGCATCTTTTTCTCCCAGCTGCGGAATTCTGTGAGCTTTCAAGTATGAGTTCCTTCTAGCGCCAAGACGTATAATGACACAGAATCAAAGACAAGACAGGATAATTAAGTTTTAACATTTTAGATTCAAGATTCAAGATTTGTATCAACTATTTTTATAAATCAATTATGATGACACAAATCAGTACAGAGATTATTACCAATAATTACCATTTCAGGCTTGATTGGAGACTGATGACGCACGAGCAAGATAAGCCAAGGGCGTTAACAAAGAGATCAAGGCATCCTTTGCAATTATAAATACTGATTACAGGAACTGATCACTCTCAAGTTACATGTATCACATGTTTCTGAATGTGTGTGAAGTTTCGGCTGGCGTCTCAAGCCGCACAGCAAAAAGTCTTGTATGTAAGTATTTTCCAAGACATTGATAAATCTTCGTATTCTCTCTCTAATTACGGACGAAGGAAAAAGTCATTATAATCGTTGTAATCCTAATAGTAAGCTCATATTTCTGGCGTCACCAATCTTTGCCGTATCAATCACATAATCTTCGAAATTTTTGCTTTGGTTCACATCTCTTTTCTTACTGCAAATGCTGAGCGAGATATGTTGTGGAGGATTTTGTGTTTTTGAAAATTCAGCAACGCATCAACCTTTAGTCAGGATGAGTAAATATCCCAGAACGGACTGCGAGTATAATTATGCATGTCTGTCAAGTGCACTAGAGTACGTACGGAATTCTAACACTCATCTCCCCCCTCCCCTTAGAAATCCTCATCACACACACACTCACAAACACAGACACAGAGACACAAACACAGACATACACACACACACACAGACACACACAGACACAGACACAGACACACACAAACAAACACACACACAAACACACATACACACACACATACACACACACACACACACACACACACACACACACACACACACATAACGAAAAGCAACAGCGATTATAAAATTACGTTATATCTCTTTTTTTCGCTTGATAAAAACGAGCTTTTAAGATCGTTTCTGAGTTTCATTACAGAGTTGTTGTGGCGGTTTTTTTTTCTTTTTTCTTTTGTTTTTCTTTAACCTCAGTTGCATGCAGGTTTGCTTCTACAATTATTTGTTGCCTTATTTTTGTGTGTGTGTGTGTGTGTGTGTGTGTGTGTGTGTGTGTGTGTGTGTGTGTGTGTGTGTGTGTGTGTGTGTGTGTGTGTGTGTGTGTGTGTGTGTGGCTTGGAGCAAACCTTCTTCATAGGTCTTTTCTTTTCTCAGTCAAATGTGTACATTTCTAAATCAACAAACTTTATCAGTAAACTAATATGTTTAAGTAAATAAATAAATAAAAATAATCATAACATAAATTTATTCCTAATGTTCAGCTCAGTTTCCAATAATACACCCAAATCTATTTTTTTCCCATATTTAAATTTTCCAATGGTCATTTTGGTGATTAAAATACAATAATTCACAAAATAAATATAATCATTTTTCAAACTTTCCCTAAAATAACCCAAAAATACATTTTCTTCATTCAAAATAATGGCAACATGTATTTTCTTATAAACAAAATCTTTACATATTTTCCAACCCTTCATCACCTCTTGGCAACTAAAAAAGAAATATTCAAGGGTGTCTAATTCATTACAAAATTCACATTTATTCGATGTTCGTAATCCCATTTTGTTTAATAAAATATTGGTTGGATATATTCTATGTAATAATTTCCAGTGCAGCAGACGTAATCTTTCTTCTTTTGTGCTGTTAACAGCCAATAACCAGTTTCTCTTATCCAAATCTACATTATGTTTTCGTTTCCAAAAATCACAGGTACTCGGAATCTGGACATCAAGATCAACTAAACATACTCTAATAAACTTGCTGTTATATTTCCACCATTAATAATGAAATCCTGCAATGTAAAATATTGATATGGTAATGTGTCTGTACGTCTGGATTTAAGTGCTGTGCATAATGCATTGTATTCAAACTGTCTGGATGGTGTATAACCCACTTTTTGACATAAATCTTCAAAAGAAATAATAATACCATTTTCATTCATGACATCCTTTACAAATGAGATATTATGTTTTATAAAATCTTTAAAAAATAGGCATTTATGTTTAAATTGAATATTCATATTGTTCCAAATACATTGGTCCTTCAAATGTACTGGTTCAAAATTATACTTTTCACAGAAAACACTTTTATTGTCAAGCCAAGTTAATAACACTTGTTTCCAAAACAATGATCTGCAACTATTGAGGCCATTCATCGTTTTCGAAGATGCATTTGAGTCAAAGCACGATAAACCAATGCCCAGACATGCCAGACAATATCTTGGAATAACAGACCAATACTTTTGTGTGGAGTTATGCAAATTAACAAGCCAGGAAATCATAAATGAGTTGTGCATATCTACTACGTTTATCATATTCAAACCACCATAATCTTTTTCTTTACACATGACTGTTCGTCTTACTTTTTCAAATGCACGCGTATTTGAATACTTTTTCTTCCAAATAAACCTAAACAAAATGGAATTAATATGATGTAAAACATGATGAGGTACTGCCAGAGACTGGAAAATATAAACGAATTGAGATATAAGAAAGGTATAAGAAATCCTCATCACACACACACTCACAAACACAGACACAGAGACACAAACACAGACACACACACACACAGACAGACACACGCACACACACACACACACAGACAGACACACGCACACACACACACACACACACACACACGCACACACACACACACACACACACACACACACACACAGTGACACACACACACACACATAACGAAAAGCAACAGCGATTAAAATTACGTTATATCTCTTTTTTTCGCTTGATACAAACGAGCCTTTAAGATCGTTTCTGAGTTTCATTACAGAGTTGTTGTGGCGTGGTGTGGTTCCTTCGTTTAGCCTGTGGCCGTTATTGATTTCTATTTTTTTTCTCTTTGTATTTACTATGTGTGTAACAAGACATTGATGACTTGAATTCTCTGGCAAAGGAAGACGAATGGGAATGAGTTGTGGTGTAAGGTGTAGGAGGTATGTTGGGGGCAATTTAGATCTAACAGACAAAGGCAGCTGCTGTTTCGATGACATCATGCTATGGACCATCCTGAACTCAGGTCAAAATGAGTTCGGCTCATTCTCTCCCTGAAATACAGAGTTATCTCCCACATGGTTTTCGCGAGCACTGATCTAAATTTGAGTTCAGTGTTCGCGAGACGAAAATGATTGCAGATTGGCCGACTTCGACAGTGATCTCCGTTCTGTTCTTCACAGGTATGATAAAGACATCGTTCTAAGGTCAAAACAAGTCGAAACTTTGGGACTGCTGCCGGAAGGAGACCGTAATCAGGGCCGGACTAGGCGAAGAGGAGGGGGGGGGGGGGTTGCTAGTGGTGGCCCAGGGGGATGTCCCCCTGGCAGCAGGGGCGGATCAGTTCATTTTATGACTGTTTTTTTTCAAAAGTATATTGTGAAGATATGGGTGTGAAGGCGCGAAGCGCCGAGCCGACGGCGCGAAGCGCCTAGCTTGCTAGGGGGGTCCGGGGGCGGCATGCCCCCCCGGAAAATTTTGAAAAAAAGGATGCAAAATGGTGCAATCTGGTGCATTCTGAGGATGATCATTACCAGTTTCAGGCAGCAGATTTTGTCACTGATTAATACCCCAAAAATTGAAACTCAATGTAAAATAAAGAAATGCATACCTCATTCAATATTTTTATTTTTTGGCTGGGGGGGGGGGTCCGAAAACCCTAGAACCCACCCACCCCCCCCTCATTGTGGGGGTCAGGGGGCGAAGCCCCCTGAAGCTGACGGGTAGGTCATATTCTGAGATAGGAAAATGGTCGCTCCTTGCATGAAACGGCATAAGATAAGCAATAATAAAAAAAAAAATTAAATAAGTAAGGTACATGTTTAGGCTAGGGGGGGGGGGGGGGGGGGTTGCGCAACCCCCATAACCCCCCCGGTAGTCCGGCCCTGGTAATATATGGTTTTATCACTGTCAACTGGTTACAGAAAAAATCGTCTGCTCCAGTGAACGCCGAAACCAAACGGTTGATTATCACGTGACACTTTTGCCATATTTAGAGTTGTTTGCACAGTAAATACAACCGCGAAAAATAGCTCGCTTGAAAATGTCTTACATATCAATTCCTTTGTAATTTAAAAATTACAAAACACCATGAAAGATCATTATCGACGATCGCGAATCTGCTTAAATATATCAATAACTAGAGGAATACCCGGCTTCGCCGGGGTGAATCGCGAGACAGAGACAGACAGCGTGGCGGTTCATCACAATCACCTCTGCAGGCGAAGTCCTGTCAAACGGGATTGAGAATTTTAGAGCTTATTTCTTAGCCCTATATTATCTGCTGTGGCTTCTCAAATGCCAGAACATACAGACAGACAAAAGCCGCTAGACCCCATCACAAACAGAACTCTATAATACATAGGTTTTTGCCTACACACACACACAAACACACACACACACAGAGAAGCCGTATATATATATGCATATCTGTATCTATAAATATATAGAGATAGGTGAGAGTGTATTTTTCGCGTGGCTATAAATTGATTCGACCTTTTCACTTTGACAGTAAGAACAACTTACGGGTGCAAGGGAAGCGTTCTGGACAGCGCAGTGACATTCTAAAAATAGTCACTCTCAGAAACGGGAATTTGGGGTGAACGGCGCGACAGAGACAGACAGCGTGGCGGTTCACCACAATCACCTTTGAAAGGCGAAGTCCTGTCAAACGGGATTGAGAATTTTAGAGCTTATTTCTTAGCCCTATATTATCTGCTGTGGCTTCTCACATGCCAGAACATGCAGACAGACAAAAGCCGCTAGACCCCATCACAAACAGAACTCTATAATACATAGGTTTTTGCCTACACACACACACAAACACACACACACACAGAGAAGCCGTATATATATATGCATATCTGTATCTATAAATATATAGAGATAGGTGAGAGTGTATTTTTCGCGTGGCTATAAATTGATTCGACCTTTTCACTTTGACAGTAAGAACAACTTACGGGTGCAAGGGAAGCGTTCTGGACAGCGCAGTGACATTCTAAAAATAAATAGTAACTTACAACTGAACGGGAAAGCCACACGAAGGAAGGGAGATAAACGCCAAACACTGGAGAAGATAAGGAAGAGTTACTTATAATGGTGAAATGAACACAAAAACGAACATGAGTTTAGCGCTGCGCGCTGAGAGCACGTGTTGAAATATCTCATCGATGATATTGTGTCCGGGGTGTAGCTGAATACGGTGTCCAAATTTGAAAAAGAACCACCGAGAACTTTGGCGTTGTGATGTGGTGTAGCGGCTATGGTGTGTCGGTATGGGGGCCCGGGTAAGCTGAGGTGGAACCAAAATAGCTGAGGTGGAACCAAAATCGGTTCCGCGCTGCGCGCTGAGAGCACGTGTTGAAATATCTCATCGACCAGGTTGTGTCCAGGGTGTACCTGAATATGATCACCAAATTTGAAACAGATCCATCGAGAACCTTGGCCGCGCATCGCGCACAGACAGACAGACACACAGACAGACACTAGTCGTATATATATATAGATACATTACAAAAAAGCTCTAAATATGTAAAAAAAAAAAAAAAAAAAAAAAAAAATCGGTTTCCTTGCCAGACAAGGAAACTCACGGCATCCTGTCAGGGAGAGAATGAGCCGAACTCATTTTGACCTGAGTTCAGGATGGCTATGGACAACACCCACGCACAAATGTGTATACGCGCGACACACAACCAAAACAAACAGTTGATTTAAAAAAAACTTAAATCCAAGGAGATTGGAATGAGTTTCACAATCTGTATAGAAAATGAATGAATAAATCGATCGAATAGGTCGAACGAATAGATCGAACGAATCAACGAACGAACGAATTAACGAACACAAACACACACACATACACATATGTGAGTGTTATGTTGTAAGGACAGAAGAAACTGCCTTCACTGAGCACGTTTTAGTTGAAAGCATGCCTGCTTTATTTTCCTAGCCAGCTAAAAACATGCACGCACGGAACATGTTTGGGTGGTCTATTCAACAAACCCATATCATTGTTCGACTGCTGTTGCTAAAGTCGCCCGAAAATCACTCGCAAAAGAGTTGAATCGGAGCAGGAATAAGCAGCCAAGGCAGTCCTGTCACCCCCTTGAATACACGTCAGGCCGTGGGTATACAGCCACAGTGGTATGAAGTTCAGGATTCGTGAATAATATTACTGTAAAAAAACAAACTCTGAAGGAACTATTCTGGGTTGATGTCCCTGTTTCGCTCCGGAAGGTTCCGATTGTCTTTTCAGTGGCCCATGAATCTTTTCAGCCATCAAATTGACCACGACAGACAAACTTGAGTCGACAGTCTCGTCACTCGCCCAATGAATCCATTCAGTCAGGCTGGTTGATCATAGTCATTGTGTGTCTGTGGGTTTGCCGACACTACTCCACCGGGTCTCGGTAATCTACACCCTCCGTGAAAGCCTCTTCCTGTCTGCAGACTGATTGAGACCCGTGTCTGGGCCAGACTTCCACTCTGGGCTTCTTGCATTTTTAAATCCCCCCGGCAGGTCAGCTTGACAGACTGGAAGAGGTCGGTGTTGGTGAGAAAAGTAGTACCCGATTTGTTCGCATTTTGTTGGTGCCATTTGAAGCAAAATTGCGGATAGTTGCTGCTCGGGGACATTTTTACAATCGGTCTCATTCAAACTAGCCCACTTTGTCAACATCACGGGCCAACGAATGTAGACACAACCATCATCGAACGCTGAAGAAGAAGAAGGTCTCATTCAAAAGACATGAAGCTTTCATAAAATATAAGTTTCAGTCGAGTACACATTTTGTAACAATTATAGGTATATACATTGCAAATACATTCACGAACCTAAAGAAGCAACTTAACCAGTTAATGTGCTTACAAGTCAATAGCCCTTTGCAGCGATTGGTTCCTTCAGAGCAAGGGAGACTGACGTCACCGACATTCGACCATGGCCGCGGACGAAGTTTGCTATGTGTCGCTACTATCCCGACATTGCCGTTCACATTTGGCCACACATTGCTTGGTTTTATTTGCAATGTATCGCTACTATCCCGACATTGCCGTTCACATTTGGCCACGCATTGCTTGCTTTTATTTGGTGGGTGACGAGAGTGTACGCAATATGTGCAGCACGTCATTTCCGCTTTCGTCAGTCCCTGCTTTTATTTTGCCAGAGATCTCTCTGATTTGGCGAGTGAAGAGAATGCACGCAATATGTACAGCACGTCACTTCCGATTTCGACATTCCCTGCCTTGGCGAGGTGTATGCAATATATGTGCAGCACGTCATTTCGGCTTTTGTCATTCGTCAGTCGTTTTTACATTTAGTCAAGTTATGACTAAATGTTTTAACGTTGACGGGGAATCGAGATGATGATGTGGTGTATACATGTGTGTATGTGTGTGTGTATGTGTAGAGCGATTAAGAGAAAACTATAGACCGATCTTCACTAAACTTTACATGAGAGTTCCTAGGTATAATATCCCCACACTCTTTTGTCTTTTTTTCGATAAATGTTTTGATGACGTCATATCCGGCTTTTTGTGAAAGTTGAGGCGGCACTGTCACGCCCTCATTTTTCAACCAAATTGGTTGAAATGTTGGTCAAGCAATCTTTGACGAAGTCCGGACTATGAGATTGCATTGCAGCCCGGAAGCTTAAAAATTAGTTAATTAGTTTGCTCATTAAAGTTGTCATTAAAATCGATTTTTTGCTTACAGATTTAAAATGGATTGCATTATAAGTTTCATTAAATTCTGAATCTAAAAATATAATACATATGTCATGTTTACTCTTAAAATGTGATCACAATTTAACGAAAATAGGTTAATAAGTAACACAATTAAAATTTAAGAAATCGATCCAAAGATGATTTCATCTTATTCTTTATCATTTCCTGATTCCAAAAACATATCTATATGATATGTTGTATTCAAAACAAGCTCAGAAAGTTAAAAAGAATACAGAAAAGCGCGCTTTCCTGCTTAGCGCAATACGCTACCGCGCTATTCTGACTAGTCAATTTCACTTCGTTTTACACGTGAAAAATGAGCGATTTCCTTCTCGCGCGGAACGACGAAGCTGTATTGTCTTGGTAAAACAATTCAGTGCGTTCATTTTCATTCCCTGAGTTCGACAGCTTGACTAAATGTAGTTATTTCGCCTTACGCGACTTGTTTTTATCTTCTCCAGTTTAAAATCCGTGTTTGGTTCAGGATGTCTGCCTTGGGGTAGAATTGTTTTTACATTTAGTCAAGTTTTGACTAAATGTTTTAACATAGAGGGGGAATCGAGACGAGGGCCGTGGTGTATGTGTGTGTGTGTGAGTGTGTGTGTAGAGCGATTCAGAGTAAACTATTGGACCGATCTTCATGAAACTTTACATGAGAGTTTCTGGGAATGATATCTCCAGACTTTCATTTTTTCGATAAATGTCTTTGATGACGTCATATCCGTAAAAGTTGAGGCGGTACTGTCACACTCTCATTTTTCAATGAAATTGATTGAAATTTTGGTCAAGCAATATTCGACTAAGGCTGAACTTTGGTATTGCATTTCAGCTTTGAGGCTTAGAAATAAATGAATGAGTTTGGTCATTAAAAATCAAAAAATTGTAATTAATATTATTATTTTATAAAACGATCCAAAAACAATTTTATCTTATTCTTCATACTTTTCTGATTCCAAAAACATATAGATATGTTACATTCGGGTAAAAAAAAAACAAGCTCTGAAAATTAAAAATATTCCCTGTTGATTTCTGATTCCCAAAACATATAGATATGATATGTTTGGATTAAAAACAAGCTCAGAAAGTTAAAAAGAATAGAGATACAGAAAAGCGTGCTATCCTGCTCAGCGCAACCACTACCGCGCTATTCTGGCTTCTCACTTTCACTGCCATTGCCATGAGCGGTGGACTGATGATGCTACGAGTATACGGTCTTGGTGAAAAAATGCAGTGCGTTCAGTTTCATTCTGTGAGTTCGACAGCTTGACTAAATGTTGTATTTTTGCCTAACGCGACTTGTTCACTGTTTCAGTTATCCGATCAAGAAATTGAAGACATGATCATGAAGTTCTGTTAAATGTAACGTTTCCGAATAGCCATGCAAATAGGATTGAACGAACGTAAAAACAAACAACAATCAATAAAATCTTAAAACAAATTAAATTGCCTTCCCTCAACACCCCCCTCCCCTCAACCCCCCCCCCCCCACTGAACATACCTCCTCCCCCCCCCACCCCCCCCCACACACACACACACTCACTTCCCCACCCGATTCAGTTTTGACGTTGAATATCAAAGTGTGAGATCTGTAATAAGGAAGGGTCGCCTTTCCATTTCGAAAGGGAAAAAGCTGGCCGTGTTCTTAATTTGTGAGGTTAATACGGTTTTCATACGATCAATAACCAATCTATCAGGAAGAAAAAGACAGGGAAAAAAAGGAAGAAAAAACAAACAAATGAAAAATAGAGTGGGAAAAAAAAGAAAGAAAGAAGATAACTAGTTATTAATACCTCGAAAAAGGAGGTTTTTCTTTCAACTCTTCATTTTTGACTGAGCTTTTTTTTTTCAAATCGTTTTCACATCGCATCACAGTGTTGGCCGAGACAGGCAATTGTCGCGTTGTCGCATTTTTAATGCGACAGGACATGGACACGTCAAGCCAATTATGCGCCAAGTTTGTTGGAACCTCGTTTAAAACACTTTGGCATTCAACACTTTGTGCCAAAGCAACTTTTGATGTCACAGTTTGTGGGGCACAGGATCGTTATTTGAAATCTTCATGTTGATACAAAATAAGATAAGTGTAGTTTATTCCACCCCCTGGTTCTTTCCAGTTTAATACATTGTATTGGTGAAAATCACACTTTTAACCAAAGGTTATTATTCAGCCAGCAACCAGCCTGAATCCGCGATAGCTCACGGATTGATCAGCAATAGTTTGTGAGGACTACTTTTTACCGACTGAAAAGTTCCGGTGAAGTTCGTATTTTTTATGATCCGTTAACTTTGACTGATATATTTTAGTATCCACTGAGACTCTACTTACACATACTTTACAGTGCTGTTTGTGACTTAGAAAACCCGCCTAAACCCTTCAGCTTTTACCTAAAAACGTAAATTAACATCAAGCTCTCATGTCTGATGGCGCCATTCTGATAATCATCGCTCCACGCCAGTTGTCTCTCTGACCGGACGCTAAATTCCTATCAAAACAAGAATACAGAGTTATCTCCCATATGTTGTTCGCGAGCAGTGTTCGCGAGACGAAAATGATTGCAGATTGGCCGACTTCGACAGTGATCTCCGTTCTGTTCTTCACAGTTATGATAAAGACATCGTTCTAAGGTCAAAACAAGTCGAAATTTTGGGACTGCTGCCGGAAGGAGACCGTAATATATGGTTGCATCACTGTCAACAGGTTACAGAAAAAATCGTCTGCTCCAGCGAGCGCCGAAACCAAACGGTTGGTTATTACGTGACACTTTTGCCATATTTAGAGTTGTTTGCACAGTAAATACAGCCGCGAAAAATAGCTCGCTTGGAACTGTCTTACATATCAATTCCTTTGTAATTTAAAAATTACACAACACCATGAAAAATCATTATCGACGATCGCGAATCTGCTTATATCCATAACACATTACGAAAAGATCTAAATATGTTTTAAAAAAATGGATTTCCTCTCCAGACAAGAAAAACCAAAGCATCCTGCCAGGGATAGAATTAGACCCGAAGGGAAGTAACTCATTTTTGACATGGGTTCAGGATGTGCATGATGGCGCGTGCTTGGTGGAGAGGACCGCCTTGCTTGGCGGGAAATACCACTCGTACAGAACATCGCCATCACCAAACATGACTGTGCCCCAACACGCGAGTCAGTCCGCTGGTCCGGGAACACGGTTACAGTCCTTAGTCCCTTCTACCGACAATTACACTCTTGATTCGTCTCCAGACGGCGAAAGATCGTTGTGAACCTGACGGTGACAGGGGGCTGTTCGTTAGCCACTGTTGTCTGCCGTCAGCAAACTCTCTCCCACCCCCACCCTCCTCCAGTTTGACTGTACTACCATTTGTACTTACATTTAAAGGTAGCAGCCTTCTTACCCATATCACACACGGTGCCAGTAGTGTTACCAGACATAGTAGACAATCGGTCAGTTGGACCTGGATTCACAATGTCCCGGCAGCAAAAAACAACAACAATTGTTGTGTCAGCAGAAAAACTAAGTGTTAAAGCTATCGTACATTGGGCCTTTGCTCTGATCGAAAAAGTATGCATAGATGAGCGAATCGAGGCATTGTAACAAGACTGCATCCAATGGTCAGTAGCCTGGCTACACCGGGCGCTCAGCTGGACGATTTAGCTTGATTTATTGTGCACATTGACATGGGTGTCAGTAATGAACTGATGCAGCAAACACTCATCTTTGTGCCACATAAGACAGAAACGGCCGGCGAGTGATTCAGACAACAGCAACAACAACGACGACAACAACAACAATGACAATGACAACAACAACAACAACAACAACAACAACAACAACAAAAACAACAATGACAACAACAACGACAACAAAAACAACAACAACCTCGTCAACAACAACAACAACAACAACAATAACGACAACAACAGCAGCAGCAACAACGACGACGACGCTTTGCAAATAGAATAATTATTCAGTATTCAGGAATGTTGCTTGGTGGCGGCGGCTGTACGCGAGACGCTGAAAACAAAAATTCTCCAAAATCGGCGGAAACTTTGCTGTCATGTTTGCAGAGTCGCCGAGCTGTTTTACGGTTGGAGAAAGATGGCGTCAAATAGTTCCGAAGAATTGCGAAAATTGCAGAAGCTTTTATGAATAATTCAGCAATTTTTCCAGAAAAAAACCCATCCCAGCAACACCCCTGATGTAGAAGCGTTATCATTTGATTTTTTTCCTTGAAGCATCACTATCGTACACGTCTTTTGGCATTATAAATCACCTACCAGGGGCGGATGAGTTCATTTTATGAGGGGGGTTTCCAAAAGTATATTGTGAAGATATGGGTGTGAAGGCGCGAAGCGCCTAGCTTGCTAGGGGGGTCCGGGGGCATGCCCCCCCGGAAAATTTTGAAAAAAGGATGCAAAATGGTGCAATCTGGTGCATTCTGAGGATGATCATTACCAGTTTCAGGCAGCAGATTTTGTCACTGATTAATACCCCAAAAATTGAAACTCAATGTAAAAGTAAAGAAATGCATACCTCATTCAACATATAGTCTTTGCTGTCACTCAGCACTAAGCATCCTTCGTGGAAGGAGCTTCATACGTGTTCGGAATCGGGCTGCAAATGTGTCCCAACAACAACCCCAAAAAACACAAACAAAATATTTTTATTTTTTGGCTGGGGGGTGGGGGGTCCGGAAACCCCTGAAACCCCCCCTCGTCCGCCCCTGCCTACGCAGTTCCCTTTGGTCTCCGGGACACTAGGAGTAGACGATGAAGGATAATAGAAATGTGAGTGACGCATTTTCTTCAAACCCATTATTGACAAAATCGACTTTGGCCGGTTCGTGGTTAATTGTACGCGGATGGAGAAATCATTTGCATTGCTCTGCTCAGCGGAACCCACGATTCCTGTCTGTACAGTGGACCCCCCCCCCCCTCCCTTTTAAGACTCCTACCCTTTTAAGACCATGTTTTCTCAGATTATTTGTTCATAACCTCTGTGAATTCCCCCCCCCCCCCCCCCCATTTTGTTTACACCTTTCTTTCAAAGACCCTTTTTTCTCAGGTTGGAGGTCTTAACAGGGGGTTCCACTGTTCCGTATTGATTTATTCTGCTCCGATCCACAGTTGCTATAAGTATCGTATTGATTTAATCTGATCTAGACCTTGGCTTGTCCACAGGACATGTGAGCTGCAGACCTACTTGTTCAACGACTATGTTCAGTGCCAGTGACGACAAAATACCCCCCTTTTACCAGACTGGGCTTGGGTGTACAGTGATACCTGCCTCCTTTCAAGACATCCCACCCCATCCCACCCCACCCCGATTTAAGACTTTTGTAGCCAAGACCTTGATTTTTCGATTGTGTTTGTTCATGACATAACTTCTGTAAATTTACATTGATTTTTTACCACTCCATCTTTTTCAGACCAGTTTTTCCCCCCAACATGTGTTTTGGTCTCACAAGGGGAGTTCCACTGTACACGACTCTCTCGCCTGACCGACGTCTGTCGCTGAAGACAGGTTAATAGCGGAAATGAATGTTCCCCAAAAGGAACTGTGAATGTGGATCTATAGACAGACGTTTTTCATTCTTACCCTCGGGTGTTCTACTATTACTTGACAGGGGAGAAACCTACCTTAGAAACGTGATTGAAATTACACCCCACCCCCCCACCCCCCTCTTTTTTCGCTCCGACCACCATGTTGGGTTACTGTTGACTGGGTGAACTACTATTGTATAAGAAATGTTGTCCGACCAGTAGGTACGTTAGTTGCGTTGCTATGCACATTGCTTTGCACGAGGAGCTGAACTTCAATGTCCATGTCGCCAGGGTACATCGAGGCGTTTATTCTCACAGAGATCATTTCCATCTCTGTGGTTTATTCTCCGAGGTCGCAGTTTAGTAACGGCATAATAAGTTCAATCCTGGTGTCCCTGTATTTACTTTCCAAGTAAAAGAAAAATTAGCTTATCGAGTTAAAATTAATATAAAACAAGTCGCGTAAGGCGAAATTACTACATTTAGTCAAGCTGTGGAACTCACAGCATGAAATTGAACGTAGTCCGCCGCTAGTGCAAAAGGCAGTGAAAGTGACGAGCCTGTTTGGCGCGGTAGCGGTTGCGCTGTGCTTCATAGCACGCTTTACTGTACCTCTCTTCGTTTTAACTTTCTGAGCGTGTTTTTAATCCAAACATATCATATCTATATGTTTTTGGAATCGGGAACCGACAAGGAATAAAATGAAAGTGTTTTTGAATTGATTTCGAAAAATTAATTTTGATCATAATTTTTAATTTTTTTTAATTTTCAGAGCTTGTTTTTAATCCAAATATAACATATTTATATGTTTTTGGAATCAGAAAATGATGAAGAATAAGATAAACGTAAATTTGGATCGTTTTATAAAAGAAATATTTTTTTACAATGTTCAGATTTTTAATGAACAAAGTCATTAGTTAATTTTTAAGCCACCAAGCTGACATGCAATACCAAAGTTCGTCCTTCGTCGAAGATTGCTTGGCCAAAATTTCAATCAATTTGATTGAAAAATGAGGGTGTGCGTTTGCTTGTCTTGTGCCTGTTTTCATGGATTGAAAGGTTAATCACTTGGTCCAATAGAGTGTTTCCAATCCTAATCTAGTCCCACATAATTATATGCTGGAGTTTACTCTTGAGTTGGACTGTACGTTTTGCCTGTTAGTTTATGAACTGCTTGTATGCATACTCTTTTATGAAATGGAGAGCCTCATCGGCTATAGCCCAAATGCACGACAACCCCGTCTTCTTTTGTCTGTATATAAACTGTCCAGCTTCTTTTAAACCCCTATGCAAACTTTTCCCTTCTTCTTGCTTCCATCTCTCATGTAGACTAAGCGCCAGAGTCACAGTTGATAACATGCAATGCACTCTCCTCGTCACGACACTGTTTCTGATGTTGCTGGAAAATGTCACTTAATTTAATCCTTTATAGAGCTAGAATTGGTTGCTTCCATGTAAAGGCAGTAGCTCTAGGCCTTAAGTTAGAGTTTTTGTGCGAATCTTCCCTGTTACCATTTTTTATTTTGATGTGCCTAAGATGTCCGAGCCGTGTCACACTTGCCTTGTTCGTGTTTTTATTTGCAAGGAGTAAGATTGATGGTAGTCCGACGCGTTGGATGCAAAATGTTAGCTGTTTTTACAGTGAAGAATGTACTTGTTTTTGTTCTGCACGCCTTGAATACACCTCCGGCCTATTTGCCCAGAAACGCCTGTATTTATCTGGAGATGTTGAAAAAAAACCAGGTCCCCCACAACAAGTGTCCATTGTCCATATTAACGCTCGCAGTATTAAAAATAAAATTGATCTATTGCATCCTGAAGTCCAAAAGCATGACGTTTTAACCATATCTGAGACTTGGTTATCCCATACAGACGACAGTTCCTCACTACTGATCCCAAATTTTCAACCTCCAATAAGACTAGACAGACCAAACGACCCACATGGGGGAGTAGCCATTTATGTTAAAACATATTTGTTTTGTAAGCCACGTCCAGACCTGCACGTGCCAGGACTTGAAGCAGTCTGGACTGAAATTAAGTTTCATAAAGATAGACTTTTAGTGGGTTCTTTTTATCGACCACCTGATGCGAAGGTCCAATATTGGGACTTAGTTGACGAAAGCATTCGTCGAGTAAATAACCAGTTTGTCAAATTTATCGTCCTTGGAGACTTTAACTCCGATTTTGGTAGTAACCCCTCCCAGCATCTCCTGAACTTATTGAACTTATATCAACTTACCCAACTTGTAACCCTGCCAACACGTGTCACGGAGACAAGTAGTACCTGCCTAGATTTAATAATAACCCAAACCCCGCAAATGATACAGCGCGTAGATGTTTTTCCTCCTGTGTGTAGTGACCACAGTGTACCATGTGCAGTATTAAACACTGTAGTTATTCCTAATCGCTCATTTAAAAGAACCATTTATAATTATGATAAGATGAATATTGAAAGTTTTTGTGGATCACTTTCCCAAGTTGATTGGTCTGCTGTCTTTATTGATAAATGTCTTGATGAAAATGTCCAAGATTTTACTCGGATTTTCATGAGCATTGCCAAAGAGAATATGCCGGTTAAGACTGTAACAGTTCGATCGGAGGACAAGGAGTGGGTAACATCTGACATCTTAGATTTAATTGATGCACGCGATCAGATACACACTAAAGCGAGATTAACCGATTTACCCGAAGATTGGTTGTTGTATCGACAGACACGTAATTCATTGACACAAAAGAAAAGAGAAAGAATTATTGAGTATTATTCCAATTTGGATACAAAGATCTCAGACCCTTCAAAATTCGGAACTAAACAATGGTGGAAATTAGTTAAATCCTTTATGAATAAGAAGGGTATGAAAACTGAGGAACTTCCACCAATCCACTCAGAAGGTCAAATACATTATTTAAACCACGATAAAGCTAATATTTTTAATGATCAGTTTATTCAGAATTCGTCCATTGAGAATCCAGACGATGAACCTCCCGAAATCCAAATTTCTGATTGTTTTATGAATAATTTAGTCTTGTCAGTTAATGAAGTAAAAGATGTTATTATAAATTTGAAGAAGACGAAAGCTGCAGGTCCCGATTTAATACATAACCGATTATTAATTGCTTCTGTGGATGTTGTATCAGAACCCCTTTTAAAAATATTTAATAGAAGTTTAGTTGAAGGAAAATTTCCTGCCTCGTGGAAACTAGCCCATGTTACTCCAGTATATAAAAAAGGTCCAACAGAATTGTGTAATAATTACCGTCCTATATCGTTACTGAGTTGTGTTGGTAAGGTGTTAGAAAGATGTGTTTATGTACATGTTTTTGATTTTTTAAAGGCAAATCACATACTCATTCCACAGCAGTCTGGTTTTTTGCCAGATGATTCATGTGTATTCCGATTGATTTCGATTTACAATGAATTTTGCTCCTGTCATGACAGAGGCATTACGACCCAAGCTGTATTTTTTTATGTGTCGAAAGCGTTCGATAGAGTGTGGCACAAGGGCCTTTTGGCCAAGTTAGAAGCAGTGGGCATTAGAGGTCGGTTATTATTATGGTTCTGTGATTATTTAACAGACCGCAAGCAAGTTGTTGTAATTAAGGGAACACAGTCTAATGTTAAAAAGATTCCTGCCGGTGTTCCACAAGGATCCGTGCTAGGCCCGCTCTTATTTCTGGTTTATATTAATGATATTGTAAAGAATATTGAATCCGGAATTAAGTTGTTTGCTGACGACACAAGCATGTATCTTGCATTAGAAGATGTAGACAGACGAACCAATATATTAAATCAAGATCTTGATAAAATTAGTGCATGGGCCAATAAATGGAAAGTTAAATTTAACGAGACTAAGACTGAATTGTTAAATATTCAACGTGATTTAATCCCCCCTCAACCCTTGTTTTTCAACAATGTCTTTTTAGAAAAAGTAGATCAACACAAACACCTTGGAGTGATTTTACAGAGCACCTGCAAGTGGGATGCCCACATCCAAAGCATAGTTCTTCTTCTTCTTCTGCGTTCGACGGTTGTGTCTAGGGTCGTAGTTCCGCTGCTGTCGTGAACTGGAACGTCGCTTTCAGGTCTTCTGACGTTCCCCAGAGCTTGGTCTCCAGTGTAGCTCCTTCTGGCCAGATCTGGTTCCGCAGCAGAGTGAAGTTTGTGCATGTATTCAATACATGTTCTACTGTCTGGTCGGCCGCCCCACAATCGCACAATGCCGACTCTGCTACGCCGATCCTTTTCAGGTGCGCTTTAAAGCCGCAGTGCCCTGTACGGAGCCGGAAGATGGCAGTCTGCTCTGCACGGCTGAGGCGGTGGATGGGGTCTTGGTCTGGCTTGTAGCCTCCGTTTCTTTCTTTGAATGCTGTCTTCCAGCGATGCTTGATGAGGGTTTTGGTCTCTCGGAAGGACAGGCTGGTTTCTGGTTGTTCCTGTCTTCCTGCATCTTTGGCCAGACCATCCGCCTTCTCATTTCCAGCGATGCCGCAGTGCGCTGGAATCCACTGCAGAACTACGGAGGCTTTCTGGGACAAGTCGTTCAGGGACTTCTTCAGCTCTTCCACGAGGTGTTCTGCAGGGGCTGTGAGGACTTGTAGTGCGGACAGGCAGTCAGAGAGGAAGACAACCTTGGGTGGGGTTTCCTCAAGAGAGATGAGGAAGTCTGCAGCTGTATGGAGGGCAACAACTTCTGCTTTGAAGTTGGAGCAGAGAACACCGCATGGTGTGGTCAGTGTCTCTGGGGGTCTTCCTGGAATTTGAATGAAGACGCCACTTCCTCCGTTCTTGGTTGCGCACTCTGCCGAACCATCTGTATAAGCGTGGGTCCACTTGCTGGCTGGGTACCTCCTGTGTATTTCTTCCAGGGCAAGGGAGCGGAGGGCTGCATCACTCTGTTGCTGTTTTCCAGAGATGCCAGGAATGGACATCCTTACATGGAATCTCTGACTCTGGGGAGACCACGGCTTTGGATTGAGCCTCTCGCACTGGTCAGGGCTGGGTTGAAGGATGTCAGCATTCTCCCTCTGCTGTGCTTTCAGCTGATGGTTGGGGCTCTGGCGCTTCAAGCGGTTCTTGGTGAGAGCTTGGAACTTGCTGTGGAGCGGATGGCTCTCGAGTCTCTTGTGCTTCTCTCCTTGTATCAGAAGCTTTGCCTGTCGTCTGTCTTCCAACGGTTCGATGTTGGCCACCTTCTGCATCTCAGAGATGGGAGTGGTTTTCATCGCTCCAAGGACAGTCCTCAAGCCGAGGTTTTGGACTCGGTCCAGTCGTGCCTTGTTGGTCCTGGCTGCTGTGTTCCAGGAGCTTGATGCATACTCCAACACAGGCCTCACCGCCCCAGTGTACACTGTCTTCAGGATTTGGGAGTTGGCGCCCCATGTTGTTCCTGAGAGCTTTCTCATGATTGCGAGTCGTCGTATGCCTCTCGCCTCGATCTCCTCAAGGTGTGGTTTCCAGGTGAGGCGGGAGTCCAGCTTGACGCCGAGAAAGGTAGGCGTTTCGACCTGTGGTAGAGCCGACTCTCCCAACTTGAGGTTGACCTTTTCTTTGGATGTGGACAGGGAGAAGACGGTCGCAACGGACTTGACTCTGTTGAGCTGTAGTCCCCAGTCTTCGGTCCACTGGTGGATGCGCTTCACACCGTCCTGGATTCGGTGAGCGGCTGAGGTGGTGTGTTCAGCGCTGCTCCAGATGGCTAGATCGTCTGCGTGAAGCGTGTTGGAGACATGGCGAGGGATGGCGCTGGTGATGTCATTTATGTAGATGAGGAAGAGCGTGGGTGAAATTACTCCGCCTTGAGGCACACCTTCCCTCATCTTGACGCTCACACTGTGGTAGCCATCCAGGACAACTCTTGCCGACCTTTCGTGAAGGAAGGATTTGACCCATGTGTACATCCTCCCTGTGACGCCGCTCTGGCGCACTTTCAGGAGCAGGGCTTCCCTCCACACTCTGTCGAAGGCTTTCGAGAGATCGAAGAAGACGCCGACCACTTTGTGCTTCTGCTGAAACGCATCTTCTATGTCTTGCGCCAGGAGCGTCAGCTGGTCCTCGGTGTTTCTTTGGCCTCTGTAGCCTGTCTGAGTGGCGGCAAGGATGTTGTTGGACTCCAGATGCCATATGAGTCTGCGGTTCAGGATCCTCTCCATCAGCTTTCCTAGGCAGCTAAGTAGGCTGATGGGTCTGTAGCTTGCTGGGCTCTTTCGGTCTTTTCCTTTCTTGAGGATTGGAATGACGTGTGCCCTTTTCCATGATGAAGGAACTGCACCAGATCTCCAAGAGTGGTTGAAGAGTTTCAGCAGGGCGTGCTTGGCGTTGTTTCCAAAGTGCTTTATCATGTCGTTGCTGATGCCGTCTGGACCCGGAGCTTTCTTGCATTTCAAGGCTCTGATGGCTTCCTCGAGCTCATCCATACGGAGTGCAGAAGACATGCAACTGTTGGCCTTGTCGTGAATGAGAGTCTGTTGAAGCTGCTCTCGTACTGCTCTGGTTCGTTCTCTGGGCAAAGTTACTGTGCTGTCTTGTTGGTACATCCTGGCAAGGGTGTTGGCTGCTATTTTGCCCGTCTGAAACTCTCCGTTGGCTTCTAAGACTGTCTGTCTCTTCTCTGGTCGGTCGTTGTTCAGAGTTTTGGTGAGCTGCCACAGTTTGAAGGTGTCTTTATCCATGCTAAGGGACTGTGTTTTCTCATGCCAGCTGTTTCTGAGTTGCTGTAGTTTCACCTTGGTGAATTCGGCTTTGGCTTTGTTGTGGGCTGTCACAAGTTCATCAGTTGGGTTTTCCTCCATGGCTTCTCTGGCTGTGCAGACAGCATCATGAAGTTGTTGAAGATGGTCATTCCATCCAGGCTTGTAGTCGCGGCGTCGTCCCCTAGGTATGGTCTTTTTTGCTGCTTTCAGGACAGCTGCTGTGAAGTGTTCCGCTTGGTCGTTCAGGTTTTCGTCTTGGAGATCTAGTTTCCTGCAGTTCTCATCCAGTTTTCGTTCAAAATCGTTCCATCTGGCTTTCTTATAGTTCCAGCTTGGTTTCAGTTTCTGCCTGGTGGTTCTCACTTGTTCTTGAAGTTGGATGATGACTGGTTTGTGGTCGCTTCCTCCGAGCTGCTGGTTCACCTCTCGCTGTGCGATGCTGGCAATATCGTCTGTAGCGATGGCCAAGTCTGGGGTGCTAGTGGTGCGCCAGGACCTGGAGTAGTAGGTGGGAGGGTCATCCGGTCTATTCAGGAGGATCAGGTTGTTTTCAAACATCCAGTCTTCAAGGTCTTCACCCTTCCTGTCCAGTTCAGCATAGCCCCAACTAGGAGAGTGGCTGTTAAAATCTCCTGCAATGAGCCAATGTTCGGAGGCAGGCTGAAGATGCTGAAGATGCAGAGGTTTGGTCGGAGGGGAGTAGAGGTTGAAAAAGGTCATTGCTTTGTCCTCGGTGAAAACTTTGATCCCCAGGAGTTCCGAGGAGTCATCGTTCGACCTGTAGACTTCAGCTGCTGGGATGGTGTTTTTAACAAGCGTAAGAACGCCGCCTTTGGGTCCACCGGCTCTGTCCAAACGGAAGCTTTCATACCCTCTCATTGTGAAGCGGTGGTTCTCATTCAGATGAGTTTCCTGGACGCAGCAGATGTCGATGCTGTGGGTCTTCAGGAATTGTTGAAGGTCTTGTTTTTGTTTCTCACTCCCTCTGCGTTCCAATGCATAAGGGTGAAGTTGCCAGTCGCATTACTCCGTCCTTCCCTGGCGATCTCAGAAGGGTGGGAGCTGCCAGTCGCTGGGGGTGGGCTCCTTTGAGGCATGGAGCCCGGCACCGCCTCTACCTGGCTGGGTTCCATAGAGGCGACACCATCACGAACATTCGACCTAGACACAATCATTTGTCGTAGTAAGCGTAGACATCCGGTCTGCTCCCCGCCTAATGGCCGATGTCTTCCGTCTTCGGGGGACTACGTGGGTTTAAATTTGGAGTGGTCCTTCTCCTAGAGGAGTTTCCTTGCAGGGATAGTGAGCCTCCTCTGCCCTCGTTTTAATTTTGGAGTGATCTTCTCCTAGGACAGCTGCCTTCCAGGGTTGACGAGCCTGTCCTGCCCGGCTATTTAACCCATAGTTGGGGGTTGGTTCGTGGGCACCAGGGCGTATCCACACGCCGGTGGGCCTGCATGCCACACGTCTAGGGGCCAACCACCTCCGAGTCCTTGTAGTTCAGCCTGGGGCCTTTCGGTACCCAGTTCACGCCTGTCGCCACGATGGAGGCACTACAAAGGGCTTGCTGTGGAGAGGTTATGTACTGGCAGGAGAGACTGACGCAAGCAGCTGCTCTCTTTTCGCGTTGTCCTGAAAAGGACGGTGCTAGCCAGCGGTGAGGGCTGAAAGCGAGAGGTGACAAGCACGAAACACTTTGCCAACACACTAGACACATCACACAACCATTTGACAGGCCAGAGCATAGTTAAAAAAGCGAATTTACTGATTAATTGTTTACGATTTTATAAATATAGATTAAGTCGAAAAAGTTTGGAAATAATGTACAAGTCTTTTATTTTACCCCATTTCGACTATGCAGATGTTGTTTGGGATAATTGCACTAAGATAATGGCAGATGCATTAGAAAAATTACACTTAGAAGCCCTACGAATTATAATAGGTGGAGTTAAGGGCACTAGCCATGCAAAGCTGTATGAGGAAAGTGGGCTATGTAGCCTTGAAGAACGAAGGAAAAGACATAAATTAATTGTTTTTCATAAGATGATACATAACAAATGCCCCCAGTACTTAGTAAATGTATTGCCCCCTCTTGTAGTTGACATTAATCCGTATCATAGACGAAGACCATTAGAAAGATATGTGCCTCCTCATAGAACCGAATTATTTCGCAACTCTTTTATCCCCAAAACGACTGTACTATGGAACACCTTACCAGATAACGTTAAAATGACCACCTCCTTGAGCGAGTTCAAAAATTATTTGTCAAGTGCTGATTTTAAAGTACCATGCCATTATTATTTTGGAGAAAGATTTGAACAAGTACATCATTGCAGATTGCGTATTGGTATGAGTGATTTGAATTTTGATTTATGTAAGCGGCACCTTAAGGATTGCTCTCAATGCGAGTGTGGTTATCCCAGCGAGACTGCTGAACATTACTTATTGCATTGTCCCTTGTATAGAGATATAAGATTATTGTCCATTGATAATTTGACAAAAGATTATAAGTATATCGAAATATTATTGAAAGGCATCGCGCAATATTCACGAAATGTCAACCAGACCATATTCATAACTGTACAGGACTATATTAGACAGACGGGCAGGTTCCGTAAATGAGCCTCTATACTTCACTCATTACTTTTATTAGACGCTGTCATGCGACATGCTGCCTGACAAATTTTTCCCCATAACCTCTCTCATGTTCTTTTGTTGTTTTCCGACTTATCAATTATGTCTCGATTTATGCGCAATGTAGTGACTTTTCCTCTGATCACAATACGCATTAACTTTGTGCGAGTGTCTTATGTGCACTTATTACAATTGAAAAAATCCCCTCAAATATTGGCGCTCCAAGTCTTCTTCTTCTTCTTCTTTTTCCCTTAAGCTAGCTACTAGCTAGCTGCCCTTTCCCCACCTCCTGTATCACCAACCCCTTCCCATTTTCTGCTTGTTTGTGTATCTGTTTTGTTTTTTGTTTTGTTTTTCGTTTCCTGAAATGAGCTAATGTACTTATTCCGCCATCATGCTAACCTTTGTTTTGTAATTACTATGATTGCTTAAAATAAGCATTATATGCTTGAGTATGTAATCATCCATGCATTGTTCTTGTCATGATTAAAATTGAATAAAGTTTTGTTTAAACCAGGGTGTGACAGTGCCGCCTTAACTTTTACAAAAAGCCGGATATGACGTCATCAGACATTTATCGAAAAAATGAAAAAAAGTCCGGGGATATCATACCCAGATACTCTCATGTCAAATTTCATAAAGATCGGTCTAGTAGTTTACTCTGAATCGCTCTACACACACACACACACACACACACACACACACACACACACACACACACACACACACACACACACACACACACACACACACACACATACACACATACACACATACACCATGACCCTCGTCTCGATTCCCCCTCTATGTTAAAACATTTAGTCAAAACTTGACTAAATGTAAAAAGCAAGTCTGAGAATGATCTGGTTAAAAAGATATAAGCAGTTGCAGTCAGATTTTGCTGGCCTGGTAATCGTAAAAAGATCCGCTGGAAATCTGGAGGTAAAACGAATGAATTGGTAAACGAATAATGCCGAATGCACTCTCATTTTTGAGATCAAGCGTCTTTTAATTATTTTTTATTATTATATTTTAAGTTTTGCTGCACATGCGACCCCTTCCCATCAATCCAAATAACATTGAAGAGGGCGTGCAAACATTACGCAGCTGTTGACACTTTTGTTTGTTTGTGTAGTCTGTTTGCTAACCCGCCCCCCTCCCCCCTCTCTCTCTCTCTTTCTCCCTCTCTCTCTGTCTCTACCCCCTCTCTCTCTCCCCTCTCTCTCTCTCCCCCTCTCTCTCCCCCCTCTCTCTCTCTCCCCTCTCCCCTCTCTCTCCCTCCCTCGATCCACCATCTCTCGCCCTCTCGAGCTCTCTCCGGCCATTATAACCCTCTCTCTCACTCTCCCCCTCCCTCCCCCTCTCCTCTTTGTCCCCCTATCGCTCTCCCTCCCTCGATCCACCATCTCTCGCCCTCTCGAGCTCCCTCCGGCCATTATAACCCTCTCTCTCACTCTCCCTCTATCTCTTCCCCTCTAACCCCCCCCCCCCTCTCTCTCTCTCTGTTAAAACTCAAGCCCAAAGCCTGGGGGTGGCAATTAAAATAAGAGGGACAGTTTAGGCTTAAACGAGTTAAAACGTGCAAAGAACAGTTTTTGACTCGCTCTTGAAGCTGGCACAGAAGCCCCCAGCCATCCACTGCATGCGCATGACGAGGGAAGTCCCGATGTCTGAAGGCTACTCTCACGCTCCTCAGTTGTCAATGAAAGGCTTCGCCGTCACAGATCTGATGAGGCGTTGAGAAGATAAGATAAGATTAGATAAGATAGGATAAGATGGGATAAGAAAAGAAAAGATATGATATGATATGATATGATATGATATGATATGATATGATAAAAATAAGAAAAGAAAAGATATGATAAGATAAGATAAGAAATTATAAGATAAGATATACCTAATTTACGAGGGTTGTATATTTAAAAGGATACAATTGATCTGACCGTTTGGGAGAAATTCCGACGAATCTGAAGATTAGAATCTGGGGAATCCATTGCACCTTAATCTTGACGCACACAGACTGAACAATGTTCTCCAAAACGCACCACAAATACGGTAAATAATTAAATCAAAGTGAGTGAACGCGCTTCAGGGCACTGCTTCTCTCCGGTTTTAGAATCAAAAAGCAGTCTTCAATGTTAAACAATGTTTGAAGTAACAAGTGTGGAAAGACATGATCTTTTTAGAACCTTCTTCACTGTACTGTCAAACAGTGAAAATAGTTCCAGAACGGAGACCACCATGAGAAAAGGAAACTGAGGAAAGGAAACGAAACAGAATCGGTCCCGAATAGCCAAACAGGTTGAATGGACGTGAAAACCAAGAACCAAAAAGTTATCCCAAACACCCTCACTATTCATGATCCCAGCGAAGCTGGAGGTATCCCGTGAACGCTATACTGTAATCGATTTGAGAAATGTGCATACCGAATAATACATGATAAAGAAGGATTCTTTGTGCCCGAAAATGGGCCACAGTTGGAGATGGAAGTTCACCAAAAATTGGGACCATACTAACAAAAATACGGTGGGTAAAATTGGCGCCCCCATTTTTTGAGCAAACGCCACCCAAGGCCGCTTTGGACGGGTAGAAATTCCGTAGTTTCCAAGTCTATGGATAAAGCTCGCGTAAGAAGAATACGTCACGGTCGAAAGTCTTTGACGTCAATTAATGCATCATGACGTCATGCCTCCCTGTAGTCTTTCTCTCTCGCGCGGTGTGTGTGTTTGTGTTCATTTTGTGCACATGTGTTAGTGTTACTGTTTGTGTGTGTGTGTGTGTGTGTGTGTGTGTGTGTGTGTGTGTGTGTGTATTTGTGTGCGTGTGCGCACGCGTGCATGAGTCTGTACTCGTGTGTGTGTGGTGTGTGTGTGTGTGTGTATTTGTGTGTGCGCACGCGTGCATGAGTCTGTACTCGTGTGTGTGTGAGTGTGTGGTGTGTGTGTGTGTGTGTGTGTGTATTTGTGTGTGTGTGTGTGTGTGTGTGTGTGTGTGTGTGAGTGTGTGTGTGGTGTGTGTGTGTGTGTGTATTTGTGTGTGCGCACGCGTGCATGAGTCTGTACTCGTGTGTGTGTGAGTGTGTGTGTGGTGTGTGTGTGTGTGTGTGTGTGTGTGTGTGTGTATTTGTGTGTGTGTGTGTGTGTGCGCACGCGTGCATGAGTCTGTACTCGTGTGTGTGAGTGAGTGTGTGTGTGTGTGTGTGTATTTGTGTGTGTGTGCACGCGTGCATGAGTCTGTACTCGTGTGTGTGTGAGTGTGTGTGGGGTGTGTGTGTGTATGTGTGTATTTGTGTGTGTGTGTGTGTGTGCGCGCACGCGTGCATGAGTCTGTACTCGTGTGTGTGTGTGAGGTGTGTGTGTGTGTGTGCATACGTGTATGTGTGTGCGTGTATGTGTGTTTGTTTGTAAAGGTGTGTATGTCTGTCTGTCCATATGTGCGTATGGGTGTGTGTTTTGTGTGTATGAAGTTTTTGTGAGAGAGTGAGTGAGTGCGTGTGAGTGAGTGTGTGTATGCGTGCGTGTGTGACTTGGGGTGTGTGTGTGTGTGTGTGTGTGTGTGTGTGTGTGTGTGTGTGTGTGAGTGTGTGTGTGTGTTTGTGTGTGTGTGCGTGTGTGTGTGTGTGTGTGTGTTTGAGAGAGAGAGAGAGAGACAGAGAGAGACAGAGACAGAGAGAGAGAGAGAGAGGTTTGTCTTTCGCTGGGGTATGCAGTGCCTTGGCGTTGCACATCTACTTAATTGGTACGTATCGTATTGAAGGCATGCTCATCTCCCCTGAGAGATCCTGACGCCCGTTTCGTGGAGGCAAGGAGTGCTTGCAGCTAACCTCTCGCTCTGCAAGGCAGGGATTGTGTCAGTATATAACGCGATTTTGTCACTAGCCAAGCAAGCATTAAACGCGATTGTTTGATACCGAAAGGGCCGTCCGATGCACTCGCCGGGAAAGAGCAAAGAACGCCCAACCGGATGGGTAGCCATGCAGCCGCCATCATTCTCACACCTCCATGGACATGCTCGCCTACTTTCGCCAAATCCTAGTCTTCCTCATGAATTGCTACTTCATCACCTCTCTCGCTTCATTCGTCAAATCTTGCGGCTGAGAAACGGGCGTCAGATGTGTGGCGGTGATCGTAACAGTGCTGGCGGGCGAGGGGGACATTGATCAGCTGTCTAGCGGAGAAGCCTTCTGTCAGTGATAGTTATTAGTTACACTCCTACAACCAGGATGTATCGTTCATTGGTCCACCGCTAATCACGTGACACATTTGACGTTTTGTTCATGGGCTTGACTGAGAGGGTGTCAGTTACCGGGCTGTAGTTCTTGATACTCTTGTGTACTACACGTGGTTGAAATAAATCTTATATCTTTGAGTGTGTACTGTAATCCTGCTTGCCTTGTTTGATTTAATCAGTAAAACTGAGTTAACCGAGCTAATATATTTCTTATCCTTGTAAATCGCACGACCGTGGGGCGTCCATTTTTATTTTTCTTCTTCTTTTTCTTAATGTTTTTATTTTATGTACTTTTATTTTGTAAGACCATTAGAGAGACGAATGTAAAATACACACACACACACACACACACACACACACACACACACACACACACACACACACACACACATACACACACACACACAAACAATCTGATGGATATTTCATACTCGTTTTCCATGCCGGTAAAAGACTCGTATCGGCGCTTAGACGAGACTGATTGGTCGCAAAAGATTGCCTTCGCGGTGGCTCAGAGGAAAGCCACTCAGCTTGGTGGTCCGCGTGGCCGTTAACCATCATTGGAGGAGTCGCCAACGGCCCTTGATTAACTTGAACGTGACCCCGAAGCAAACTGAATCAGGATTTTATATCGTCGGGTTCCGTGGAACCCCCTTTAAGATCTTCAAAAATCTGATAAAATCAGGTCTTAAAATGTGGGAGGTACATTTACGGAGGTTATGAACAAAAAATCTGAATAACAAGGTTTTTGTGGAGGGTGAGGTGGAGGGCGAGGTGTGTGTGTGTGTGTGCAAGTGTGTGTGTGTGTGTGTGTGTGTGTGTGTGTGTGTACAAAATTCAATCAGAGACTGTAGAGTACACAGAGACGCTTCATTCGGCGCTGAAAATTGAAACAGGAAGCCACCACGCGGAAACATGTAAAAACCTACTTTCCCTTTCCACAGCAGTAGCGATATCGTGCAGCACACCATGGCCGCACCAAAAAGAAAACACAGCGGGGCATGGTCTTTGGCCATCAATTGCTCAAACTCACATGCCAAAGGCTTCAGGATGTTCACATTTCCTGAGGAAGAGACCAAGTGAGGATTGTTTTTTTGTTTTTCTTTCTCTCGTTAAATGTCGGAAAATCAGTAAAAAGTGTAGCGTCGAACTGCGTGTATTCTACCAGAACAGAGAAAACACACACTGTATACAAGCTCAACAATGTGATTGCGCAGTTGTTTAATTAACATCAGGCTTAATTTTGTTTTGAAGGACAACTGAACAATTGATTCTATTCTTCGTCCAAGCGCAAAAGTCGAAAACTTCTCAAACTAGAATACTTGTGACGATGCTGTTCAAAGTGTCATCCAGTCGGTCCGTACCTCGTTAATTCATCTCAATTCATGTGTGTGTTTGTGTGTGTGTGTGTGTGTGTGTGTATGTGTGTGTGTGTGCGTGTGTGTGTGTGTGTGTGTGCGTGCGTGCGTGTGTGTGTGTGTGTGTGTGTGTGTGTGTGTAACTGACTCAGAGAGAGAGAGAGAGAGAGAGAGAGAGAGAGAGAGAGAGAGAGAGAGAGAGAGAGAGAGAGAGACAATGACAATGACAAATCTTTATTTTACGAGGGTGACAAGAATAAGCATAGATATGTTTTTTGCATCTGGCCCTCGCCCTAAAGAGAGACTAAACTATTTTACTATAACTATGACTAGGAAAAAAAAAAAAAGAGAGAGAGAGAGAGAGAGAGAGAGAGAGAGAGAGAGAGAGAGAGAGAGAGAGAGAGAGAGAGAGCTTTCTGAACAAGAAAGAAGCAACCGATAAGAAATAAGACAATCATCGATCGATCAAGATTCTTTAATTAAAGTCAGCTAGGTCACAATAATGTTGTTTAAGTTGCTGTATTTTAGTTTTCCTCACATGATAATTTCTTAGCACCGTGCGGCAATTGACTAACCATTTCACTTTAGAACCGTGCTGGGACGACGCCAAGTTGACTAAATCAGTGCCGCCTTAAGTTACCGATTTGACCGGTAACTATTTCGTTAACGATTTATTCCTGACATATTTTTTCAGGTGTATACAGTATGTATTTGTATTTGACTAAAACACACAAAAATAACGACAGTTAGTTCATGAAAAGACACTGACTTGAATCATGTTTACATAACCACAGTGATGCAGCGGGTATTGCCGCCTAACGGTAAATTTGATTTAATTTTAATCTACACCATTTTCTGCGGTGTTTTTATGGTCATTTAAAAAGGATGTTCACAAACAAACATATTTTTTCGTTCAGTTACTTTTTGCAGCACTGTCAGCCGGACAGAACAGACAGTATGTTAATATAAACGTGATATAAACACAGCCGACAGCAGCCGCTATACGCGAACTTCCTTGTGCGGCAGGGAGTGGCTCTTTTCCCGCGCGCTGGCTGGCCGGTCTCACTTTCGCACCGCAGCGCAAAGAAGGATGAAGCGTCTCTGTATACTCTATAGTCTCTGCTTCAATTAAATTTAGAGTTTTTCTACAGAATTATTCACGTCATTCTTAAAAAAAAAGATTTGTCAGCATGATTTGCGAATTGACAATCATGGAATCGTTTACAGTAGACCACCGTAATTGACAGTGTTGGGCACAGCGCAATCTTCTTAAAAGACTGCTCTTGTGGACAACTTCACCACTGTCTTTGTGCCAGTGAAAGTAAACTCGTTGGGTAGACTTTCTCTTCCAAATAATAAGGCCCTACTTCGAATAATTCTGCATGATTCTATGTTGTCCCTTACATAAGAAAAGTCAAAGTCCTAAGTTCTTGTTGGGTGAATGACGGTGCGGATTTAGCTGTTAATACTTGGTGCGGTATGCGTCGATCATCTATGGGCTAGTTCAGTGGTTGACGTGCACGAAGTGAAAGTGGGTGCTAGCAAAACGGATGAAAACCAACCGCGGGGTCTCATTGCCGGTTAAAATCACACAAAATCTAAATTTCAACCAATCCAACACCGCGGCTGGCTCCCACCCGGTTAGTAACTTTCTCGTGCGCCTCAGCCTAGGAACCAATTAATTCTGATGTATCGGTCACGGGGATCGGACCACCATGTAAACCGAGAAAGATTTTATTTTAATCGGCCTTGAATAGCCAAATAGGTTGAAAGGACATAACAAAAACAAAAAACACATCAACCAACCAACCTTGCAAAAGCACAGTCAAGCCCCCTGCGACGCCTTGTTTTGGGGGGAATGACTTCACTAGGTCAAATTGTACGCGTCGATCGTCAATGGGTTACTGGGACCTATATTGGTGGACACATCGGTCCCCTCAATTAGCGATGTTAAAAGGCAGCACTTTGTGTCACGGGGGCTGTCGTCAGTCTCTAATTACTTCCGTTTTGCCCGCCATTCTCAAGCCGAGTGAGATGAAGCCGAAAAAACGCCACTGATGCTGGCTGAAAGCTGGTCGGCTCTGGCGGGAACGCACTGATGAGTGTACACCACACCCACACACACACACACACGCACGCACGGGGGTACGCACACACACACACACGGCATACACACACACACACACACACCCACGCACGCACGAACAAACACACACGAGCGCGCGCGCTGAGGAGAGTACTATAGTGTGTGGAGCTGACCAGGCGGACGGCAAATGACCAAGCAAGCTCCTGTTTAGGACCGGGAAAGAGGCGAGGGCGGGGAGATGGACATCGCCCACATAAAAATCATCCCGAGAGAAGTTAATAGCACTTGGGAAACGTACAATGGAACCCCCCCTTATAAGACACCCCCTCCCCTCCCCTCCCCCGAAATTAAGACTTCCTCCATTTTAAGAACTTAATTGGGTGGTTTTTTTCAGATTTTCTGTTCATAATCTTAGTACATGTTTGCACACATCTGGGCATTTCCTCGCCTACGCCACCCCAGGTCAACTCTTGAAACATCCCTATAGCTCATCCAGGGATGCCTTTTGTAATGAATTCACGATAGCTCCTTGCATCGTTTCCCTGGAAGTGCGGCAGACGACAAGTAAACGGTTGCACCAAGACCCGTTACTCTGTTTACCCCTTGTTAGTTGGACTTTCTCCTCCCGGTGTTGAGCGGGGTGAAAACCTGGTCCGCGTCCCTCATTGAGGGCGGGGACATTACATGGAGATGGGGCTAATGGACCGGAGACAGGGTTTCTGTCACACGTAAAGTTAAAGGCCCCTTCCACACAAACACACACACACACGCGCGTGCGCGCGCGCACGCACGCACGCACGCACACGCCCAGACAGTCACACGCACGCACGCACTATCACACGCACGCACACACACACACACACACACACACACACACCACTCAAAGATAACCAGACAGACAAGACACTGAGGCATGTCACGCACGCCCACACACACACACACACACACACACCACACATACACAGTGTTCCAAACTGCTCCAAGAATTGTGCGTTTTGGCATTTCGGGGTTAAACATAATGACATCACACACTTGAATACCTTAAAATGAGTGTTTGGAAAGTTCATTTCCTGCAAGAAGTTAAGCGTTTTCTCAGGGCAGTTTGCGCAGACGGCTGGCTGGAACATGTCTTGGACTCGGATATTGACCGTGATCATGCACACAAATGTAAATGCACCGTCAATAAATAATCAAACGTTCCAATAACCTACAATTCTTGTTTTATGATTCTGAATTTTGGAACGTTAGTAGTCTATCTCTTTTTGGATGACTGTGATGCGCTAAACAGCCTGCAGGCAGCGGATTTCGATTCAAGTCACTTTCGCTTTTACCTACGTCTGCAGTCATTGTCACGTTGCATTTCTGGTTGGCATTAGCTTGATAGCGGTTTGCTTTGCTAATACCCAACGGGTTTCGTCTGCTAGACTCATACTTACGCGTCCCAATCGATCAGCACTGCAAACTATGACGATGACAAATCGCGACTCCTATCCTGAAGAGCAAGGCCGGTTCCATTATTCACAGTCATTAATGTAAGCATGATGGTTATACGGAGCATTTTCTATCAAATCGCTGCAGGCAGACTCCTCGGGTTAACGCATCTTGCTATCTCGCATCTGGCCAGGCTTTTACATGGGATATCACCAGCCCCCCACTTGGTCACATACCAAAAATGAACACACTGAGTGCTCTGTGCAGTGCGAGTTTTGGTGTTGTTGTTGTTGATTTATTAGTTTTGAAAACAACATTTGTATTAACATTTTGTTTTAAATTAAAAAATCCAAGGCACTACAGCAAGCAGTAAGGGTTTTGATCTTTGGTATGTGACCAAGTAGAGGGATGGTCTTATCCCAGGTAAAATCCAGGCCAGATCTACGACGGTGACCCGAACTGTTCATACGGGAAGGACGGTACCTTTATTGTCAATTCAGCCAGAAAACGTTATCAATGGTGTCGGGACAAACAGGCTCCAACTTGGAATAACTGAACTTTAGAAACACTTATGTTTAGGTATTCCTGATGTATACTAACAACAACTACTGGAATGTTATGGCACAAATAATACAATACTGTAGTTCTAAAAGCGCCTAAAACTGAATAATACTATTGAATACAAATACATGTGTGTTGTCAATTGTCCAATCTACAAACCAAACTGTGTACATCTATTGTAGTAAAATTGATATTAAAAGTCCTACGGTTTTTTTGCCATTAAGGACTTGAGTGTTTGTCCGCTTTTTTTACCACAGTATATCTATTGCTGATGATGTCCAGTTTAAATTCGCCAGACACTACGGTGTGCTGAATTGACTGGCTGAGGAGAAATCCTCGCCACTTGCAGGTGATCATCAGGCCGCCCTGTTGCGCCCCTTTGACGGAGCGGAATAAGAGTGCAAAGTGCAGGCCAGCTTGGTATTTGCGCGGCGACCGCCAAGCAATAGACTTTACTCCTGTGCCGGTGACAGGAAACAAACTCACGTGCACGTGCAAAATGAGGTTTCGGCGCAGGCTTGGTCGGACCCTGGACCGCCAACTCGTCACGTGACCCTTCGATGTTACGACTCTCGACTTTCAGGGGCGCGTTACGTCCGGTTTGAAAGACCAGCGATTCGAAGACAGTGAAAAGAAAGCACGCTCCAGTTATTTGTGACAATGGGAGGTGACAATGAACTGGATTTTCCAAAACTCTAAACTAAACCAAAACTCATCGAAAAACATGTTCCATATGCACTTTTGCTGAGTTTATTTTAGCATTTTCAGAACTGACCTCAGCAACTTCGTCCATGTTTACAATCGACACCGGATATGACATCCCCATGATTTCTGAAAGGCCATGTTAGCGTAGGTTTCTAAATGTGAGAGTCGCTACCTCGTAATAGAGAGAAAGAGCGGAGAGAGAGCTATAGTTGGCGGTCCAGGATAAATGGTCTATGGTCGGACAAGACTCGCAGCCTTGACAGCTATGTACGTCATATGTCAGCCTTCACGAATCACTGTAAAAAGCCCCCTATATTTCAAAATAACATGATACAAATTACTGTACAAGTCAGCCTAATTAAAATATGCTCTGGATTTATCTGTTTCGGGTTGATGAGAGCATTATTTGAAGCACACCAGGAAGCTAAAGAAGCTTAACAAAAACAGAGTAAAAATAAGTGAAATTATCAACTTCCACGAATAGAAGACTTTTCGTTGCATTTTTTTTAAATCTCGAGGGCTAGTTATAGGTTATTACCAGGGCTGTAGACAGAAACGAGTCCGTTTTAGGCGGCAAATTTAGAGTGAACGCTGCCAAAAGTGAAAAAAGAGAAAAAGCCTAACGGTTTTGAGATTTGTGTTTCTCCAACTGTTTTGACCTTGACCCCACTGTGGCATTGACAATAGTCGAGGGTCAACCATATTTGGGTCACGTCTAAAGGTCATTCAAAGCCTAGAACTGTATGAAGCTACAAAAGCCCAATAGCTTCAAAAACATCCGAGAAAAACTTAACGTTAAGGTTGTTGTTTCCTCAATGACGGTTGGTCACCAGTCCATACAGACGGACACTGCTCATTATTAAGACTCATTGATTAAAAAAACATTAACAGATATTGTTCAAGCTCTTCAGTCAACCACCTGTTCAACAGGCACACACATGTACACGCAAATACTTCAGATTATCCACAAGAAACCAATTCGACAAATCTGAACATTTTATTTCACTTTATCAACATAACAATGCAGGGAAGTAAAATTGCATCACTTTGAAGTAGAACAATATATAACCGGGTACCGGCTTCGCCGGGAAGAAGTAGAGCCGAATACCAGGCTGTGCCTGGGACCCGGCTCTGCCGGGTGTACGCCGGCTTTGCCGGCGCACGAAGGAAAGGAGATAAACGCGCAAAACACTGGAGACCTTCTAAAAATAGTAACGTGCAGTGACCTTCTAAAAATAGTAATGTAGTAACGGGAATATGGATTGACGCCACACGGAGGAAGGGAGATAATCGCGGCTGAAAACACTGGAGAAGATAAGGAAGAGTTACTGGTAGTGGATCCCGACAAGAAAAAAACAAAAACAAAAAAATCGGTTCAGCGCGCACAGCGCTGCGCGCTGAGAGCACGTGTTGAAATATCTCATCGATGAGGTTGTGTCCGGGGTGTAGCTGAATACGGTGTCCAAATTTGAAAAAGATCCACCGAGAACTTTGGCCGTGCATCGCGAACAGACAGACAGACAGACAGACAGACATGTGGACGGAATGTGGATTTGTCAAGAATATTTTTCAATGAAAATGCCTGCAAAAATGTGAACACGGTCAATGTGTAAATGGTAAATATTAACAATAGAAAATCACAGAAAACACACACAACGGTGTTGGACGGAATGTTTCAGTCTTGCTTTAACCAAAGCCACAATAACAACTGAATGTACTTCTCTCTAAGACCGGTGTCATGAACTGAAACCTCTCAGTGCTGAACAATCCTTTTCATTGTGGTCAATGCTTCGTGACACCCGCCTCGATACATGTGTCCATTTATTCCCCACCACTCATAAACCTCAAGACCCATTACCAGCTGGCTCATGGAATCAATTACAATGGAAGGTCAGTGCTTGGAACAGAGAGAGAGAGAGAGAGAGAGAGAGAGAGAGAGAGAGAGAGAGAGAGAGAGAGAGAGAGAGAGAGAGAGAGAGAGTTTCAACGCACCCAAATGGACGATAAGAGTTCGGGTCCAAGGGAAGTAACCACGAAGAAAAGACAGAAAGGCAGAAAACTGCATGAGTAGACTCCCATGACTATTCTTGCTCCTCTGTACATGTTCTTCAATGTCTTCAAGACAAGACCTTTACCAAAAAAGTTGCACTTTAAAAAAAAACGCAACTGCTGCATTATTTTCTTTTGCTGTGAATTAATGGCATTGCATGAAGGTAAACATTTTAATTTGAATCGCATTTAAATCTTTTTCAGCTTGAAGTCTTTAATTCCTGTCATTTTCATGCACACAGTTTTGCGTCCTTCCCAGAGCTTAATTCATTTTTCCGAAAGCAATGTTCTACTGCTGTGTCATAAAAAAAGAGTGATGATTATGCAAGACGGGATACAACAGAGGTCTGAAGTGTTCAAGGAGCTAGAAGCAGAGAGGCGTCCGTCATGCCGTTGTCCCGTAGCGCCCTCTCCAACACGTGTGACTGTGCTTGTCTCCCCTCCCTCATCTTCCAGTCCTTCAGCATCTCCAACACCTGAAACACCAAGTCCGTCTGTCAGTCTACCACTTTCTCCAGCAAGTCACAAGCCAGAGACCCACTGCACACAGCCACGCCCACTGTTGCATGTAACAAGGTTCATATCTGGTTCATGCATTACAGCAGTTTGAAAACGACGAAAAGTTAACTTGCAACAGTCCGTGGACGCGACTGTGAGTCTGTGGCACGTTTCTTTTGCCACCTACAGTAGATGATATTCCATCAGATTTCTACATCCTTTGACAGAACGAACTTACTAACTCTCTCTCTCTCTCGCGTCTCTCTCTCTCTCTGTATGCCCAAGAATGTGATGAAAAATGTTTAAAAAAAAAAATCCTGTTGTGCTCCTTGGTTATAGCAAAAATCCCATGGTTCTGTAAACATGTATGTGAATAAACAGTGTTTACACCAACACACAACCCACCTGCTGTGAGCTGCTGGGGTTCTGCAGTCTGTAGTTCTCTACAGTATTTCAGGCAGAACACACATCCCGCCTGCTGCCAGCCGCTACTGAGGTTCTGCAGTCTGTAGTTCTCGACATCTTGAGCCATGAAACCTACCTGCTACCTGAATAGTTTTTTGCAATCTGCCACACAACCCACCTGCTGTGAGCCGCTACTGGGGTTCTGCAGCCTGTAGTTCTCAACGTCTTCAGACAGGAAGCCCAAACTGTTGGCAAGCATGTCCCAGTCGCGACGGTGAACCTTCTCCGCGATCTCACGCAGAACTACGTCCGGGGGGACTTGTGCCCCCATCTGGTCCATGGAGGGGGGTCGCATGGAGGCGGGGGATGGGTAGGGGTTGGGGGTGTAGCCTCCAACATTGCTCTGACGATTGCTGAACTGTAAGCAGAAATGAAACGGGATGAGGCATCTAAACATTTAAATTGAGCGCAATAACTCATATGAGTTGGCTCCCTTGAGCAGAGAAGACCAGAGCTGAAATACATGAAGTAAAACTCCCCTAGGTGCACAAAAAATATCAATTTCAACCAATCAGGCCCAATATGTTAATCCTAGCAGTCAGTTTGTCTGGGGCAGCAGGGCTAAGGTGCACGAAGCAAAACTGGGTGCCACCCATCTGGTCCACCTTAGCCCTGCTGCCCCAGACAAACTGACTGCTGGGATTAGCATATTAGAAGTTTGCTTAACACTTTCTACCCCGGCTATGCTGACCAAGTTTTTTTTAGTCGAGACCAGCTGTGCTGCAGCAGGTCACTCAGAATTGTAGTAACTGTGTAGTAACTGTGTATCAACACGCTGGAATGCAGGCGTTAGATCGACGTTACAGGAAGCGACTGAAGTGACTGTGTGTACGGATATATCTGTACCAGGTCAGATAGAGCCATATGAGTGGGTACGGATATATCCGTACCTGGGAGACACTGAGTTAACTACTGGAAGACTGAAGACATGGAAGCCACAGAAACATAACAAAAGTACCTCAACACACAAAACAGGACAGGAACACGCCTAATATGATTGACATATTAAAAGCATATGGTTTAAGTTACAAAATACATTGTGACCAGTGACAAGTATGATTTTCGGTGCTTACTTTTTTGTTTTTGTCCATCAGGCACTGATGAACAAAGGCTGATAAGCCCCTCCACCTTAATGATGGGATCAGAGGCCAATTGCATGCATTAGCATAACACATTTTCTGCCTCTGAAACTGTGTGGCATTTATGTAACCAACCCAGACTGACCTCAGGCAATTCGCGGTGAACGTTTTCCCGCATGGTTTCGGGCAGGATGTGAAAGTTGAGGATGCTGGTGGCAGAGTCCGTGGGGAGACTCATCACCGTCTCCACAAAGTCGTTCTCCTCCAGCTGACCTGCGCTCGCGCACACACACACACACACATACACACACACACACACACAGACACAGAGAAACGCACACAGACACAGAGAAACACACACACACATATACACACACACACACACACACACGATGGGTTTTAAAATAAATCGCCTCATCACAAAGACCTGCACTCAAACACATTTGCCTAGTGTTTTTTTTATGAAGGGTAGAATAGAAACGGCATTCAGCTTTCATTGGTCCATTGCAAGGGATCATACAAACAAAACTACTGGTTATTCTGATAAATTCGATGCTTTATCGACTTCTAACATGTAACATTTTTATTACAAAAGTACAGTACATGTACTGTGAATTTACAGTCTCTAATAATCTGACTCATTCCATCTCAAAATTGTTATCACAGAGCAGAATACCTCTATTGCGTTTGTCAACCGTCTTGAAGAAACTTTCTGTCACTCTCTTCACCTCTTCCTGTAATGGAAGAAAACCAAAGTCAAATAATTCTGCAACAAGGTCAGTACTGAAGATCAGAATGTTCATAACATCACCGAAAGTAATATATGTGTCAGCTATCATAATACAGACTGCATTTTTTCCAAAAACAATGTCACTCAAAGACTCAAATTTGTATTGCCTTATATTATTTATATCTGCGGATTGCCTTAATCATCACATTATTTATATCTGCAATGCACACACACACATGCACACACACACACACGCACGCACACAGTCACACACACACACATGAAACAAAAGGTAAAGCTCCCCTGGCTGGCGTTCAGGGAAATTGTTAAGGTGAACAGTAAATAACAATGTTAAAAAAACCATGAATAATCCAATTTGACACTCACTGGCCGATCATTGGGGTAGACTCTGCTCATGATTTTTCCAAACAAATCTTTGGGGATTGGGTTTCCATTGTTGAGCATCTGAAAGATTCCTGTAATGAAAAGGTTCAATTATTCAAACAATGAATGAGGTTCATGAGATCATCTCATCATTTCATCCACTTTCAGTTGCTGTCATCTTTCACACGTTATGTCAAATTGCACTTCACCTCGATTGAAATCTCACACATACACCCGCACATACACACAGACAGACGCACACACATCAACAAGCTTTAGCTACTTACACTAACCCAGCTTAAAGGCACCCGTGAGCTCATTCAAACTCCCCACTTCAAATACTTCATGCCCCCTCCCCTACTTGCAGCTGTGGTCTTCAGGATCAAACCACAGACCACATCCTCCAGAGATGCCCCATTTTAGAAAGCCTAAGGAAAACTGTGTGGCCAACTGCAGTCCCCCTCCGCTGCCAGCTGTACGGAGGAAAGGAGGACCTGGAGAAGACAGCATCATTTGTCTCGCTGTCCGGTCTAACAGTATAGACGTGTGATCGACAAGAAGAAATCATTCTAAAATATGCTGCAGATGGAAAAAAAAGAAGATCAAGTAAGAATGTCAGACGTGATGTCGTTCTAACCTCTTGCTTTCTGCCTCAGGTCCTGTGTTTCGCACCACTTGAGGGCTCGCAGGAACGTTTCAAACGTGATGGTGCCGTCTGGATTCTTAAAGTACTTCATGATCTGAAACATCAGTTTACTTTAGTTTAGTTTACTTTATGGGGACAAATGCAGTAATCTGCCATGAAGCCCATAAATCATCCCATCAATATTGTTCAACATTATTGGATGCCATCAGAGATTCCATCAGTTAGGTCACTTACAAAAAAGTGTGAAAATCTCAAGATCTCTTCAAAGGCAACTGTGAACTGTCACACATTCAACGATGCCAATATCGCTTGTTTGTTAGTGTGAAAATAACTTTTTTTGAGCAGGTCTTAACTTCAACATAACCCTCCCTTCTCCCAACCCTGTCCACGTCACAGTCACAGCCTTAGTCTTAATGTGACCTGAATCACCGCAAAGCGTGCAATTAACTCTTAGCTTGTTTTTACAACTCTACCACTACCAGTTTTATCATTTGTCACTCTTTTTCTCTTTCACAACTTAACTGTCCCTTTTTCTTAAAAAAATAAATAAATACAAATAAAAGTTAATGCAAACACAGACAAACTCAAAATGTATGTCCTCCATATGGCACATTTTGAATAGTGAATTTATCAAGATAATTTATTTCACGCACGTTTTTCATGAAGACGTCGGAGGAGAGGGCAGGCGTGTTGATGGCTTCAGGTTTGAGAACCCCGTCAGCATTGCACCCCATCTGCTGGAACCTCAGCCACAGACGTTCCACCTCAGCTATGCTCACTGGAACACAACAACATTGAGAACACTGTCAGCAATGCACCCCATCTGTTGGAACCTCAGCCACAGACGTTCCACCTCAGCTATGCTCACTGGAACACAACATTGAGAACACTGTCAGCAATGCACCCCATCTGTTGGAACCTCAGCCACAGACGTTCCACCTCAGCTATGCTCACTGGAACACAACAACATTGAGAACCCCGTCAGCATTGCACCCCATCTGCTGGAACTTCAGCCACAGACGTTCCACCTCAGCTATGCTCACTGGAACACAACATTGAGAACACCGTCAGCATTGCACCCCATCTGCTGGAACCTCAGCCACAGACGTTCCACCTCAGCTATGCTCACTGGAACACAACAACATTGAGAACACTGTCAGCATTGCACCCCATCTGTTGGAACCTCAGCCACAGTCGTTCCACATCTGCTATGCTCACTGGAACACAACAACATTGAGAACACAGTCAGCATTGCACCCCATCTGCTGGTACCTCAGCCACAGACGTTCCACCTCAGCTATGCTCACTGGAACACAACAACATTGAGAACACTGTCAGCATTGCACCCCATCTGTTGGAACCTCAGCCACAGTCGTTCCACCTCTGCTATGCTCACTGGAACACAACAACATTGAGAACACTGTCAGCATTGCACCCCATCTGTTGGAACCTCAGCCACAGACGTTCCACCTCAGCTATGCTCACTGGAACACAACAACATTGATGATTGAGAACACTGTCAGCATTGCACCCCATCTGTTGGAATCTCAGCCACAGTCGTTCCACCTCTGCTATGCTCACTGGAACACAACAACATTGAGAACACTGTCAGCATTGCACCCTATCTGCTGGAACCTCAGCCACAGACGTTCCACCTCAGCTATGCTCAGTGGAACACAACAACATTGAGAACACTGTCAGCATTGCACCCCATCTGTTGGAACCTCAGCCACAGTCGTTCCACCTCTGCTATGCTCACTGGAACACAACAACATTGAGAACACCATCAGCATTGCACCCCATCTGCTGGAACCTCAGCCACAGTCGTTCCACCTCTGCTATGCTCACTGGAACACAACAACGTTGAGAACACCGTCAGCATTGCACCCCATCTGTTGGAACCTCAGCCACAGACGTTCCACCTCCGCTATACTCACTGGAACACAACAACATTGAGAACACTGTCAGTGTTGCACCCCATCTGCTGGAACCTCAGCCACAGACGTTCCACCTCCGCTATACTCACTGAAACACAACAACATTGAGAACACCGTCAGCATTGCACCCCATCTGTTGGAACCTCAGCCACAGTCGTTCCACCTCTGCTATGCTCACTGGAACACAACAACATTGAGAACACCATCAGCATTGCACCCCATCTGTTGGAACCTCAGCCACAGTCGTTCCACCTCTGCTATGCTCACTGGAACACAACAACGTTGAGAACACCGTCAGCATTGCACCCCATCTGTTGGAACCTCAGCCACAGACGTTCCACCTCCACTATACTCACTGGAACACAACAACATTGAGAACACTGTCAGTGTTGCACCCCATCTGCTGGAACCTCAGCCACAGACGTTCCACCTCCGCTATACTCACTGAAACACAACAACATTGAGAACACCGTCAGCATTGCACCCCATCTGTTGGAACCTCAGCCACAGACGTTCCACCTCCACTATACTCACTGAAACACAACAACATTGAGAACACCAAAACACACTATTTATGGAGGACCACTTTCTTTCTGAAGGCAGCAGAATATTTTGAGGCCATGCATGTGTGCATGTACCCAAATAATCAAGACGTAGCAATTTTGCATGTTGACAATCTGTTTCTTTCTCTTAAATTTGTACACAGTATATTTGTACACAATACTGTAAACGTTCTTGTATTATTTTTGCAAAATTATATTTTGTCTTATACTGTAGTTTTGTTCATACTGTCTCTTTTTTTTCCTCCTAAATCTGTTTTTTATTTCTTTCCACAGAAACCAAAGTAGATTCTTAAGTTAACTAAAAGTACAGGCCAAATGTAATGCCAAGTACTGGCAGTGACACTTGTTTCACCTGCAGTATCATGCTGTCTTAATCAATAATTATCAGTGGTTTTACAGGTCATGACTGCATGCACTGACCCCAGGTCACTTACCTGAAGAGGACACTGCTCCGACCTTTTAATTCACTGCCCTAGGGTCAAGCAGTCTAGTGACCAGCAACAACCCTGACCACTCTGGTCTAGATGCCACTTCAGTGTTTCATATCACATAAAATAAGGGGCATAAACATTCACTTAATACAGTGGGACCTCTCATTATCATTACTGGGAAATTCGGGTCACTTCCTCCCAGTGGAAAGCTAGCAGCAACCGAGTTGCGCCACCCAGGTGTGTGCGTGTTTAGGTGTAATCAGCCACCTGCACTTATGGCAGAATGACTGAGGTCTTTTACGTGCCACAGTGGTGACACGGGGCTGGAACATGGATACCATCTCTGAGTCTGCATATAAAGTTGACCCGTGGCTGTCGCGGCCCAGATTCGAACCCGTCACCCTAGGATCACAAGTCCAGTGCTCTACCCACTGAGCTGCAGGGACCTTGCTTTTGTTGTTGTTTATAACCTCTGTAAACGTACCCCTATTTTGACTCGTTTTATTACCTCAATTTCACAGATATTTGAAGGTCATAAAAGGAGGTTCCACTGTAGTAATCGAGTCAAGAGGTATATTAAAACATACAAAATGTTATTCAGGAGGTGATGCACACATGGAATATTTGTGCTTATGAGATATTGCACTTGTCTAGCTGACTTTCTTCTTCTTCTTCTGCGTTCGATGTTGGTGGCCGTGCTAGATCCTCAGACCAGTGGTTGCCAGGAAGTCCGCAGTCTTGCGCAGTTCGTCGGCAGGACCCCAGAGTTTGGCTCCAACACTGGTCTCTTCTTGCCAGAACTTCTGGCGTATTGTCTCTAGATGGGGGCAGTTCTGGAGAATGTGCTCCGGAGTTTGCTCTTCCGAGCCACATTCACAGTGTGCGTCATCCGCAAGGCCCAGTCTCTTGAGGTGTTTCTTCAGTCCACAGTGCCCTGTCCTTAGACGGAAGATGGTGGTTTGGCTTCTCCGGTCTAGTTTGTTGATGGGGTCTTCCTGTGGGTTGTAGTCTCCGTTTCTCTTTTTCCAGTTTTCTTTCTTCTTCCGTTGTAGAAGAATCTTGGCTTCTTCTAGCTGACTTTAAAACTGAATGTTTGTGAACTTTCTTTTCAAGAAATATGTCGAGTCTTTGAGAGACACAAATCTGACTTGATGTTCTCCTTACCAACAATAAAGAGGGTTGATTATTGATTATCAGTCACAAACCCTCATGCTTTCTCTTGAATATTTTGCTGGAGGGCTGAAAACCATGATGCTTTTCTTGAGGATATATAGTTGCTAGGTAAAAACATTGTGAAGATGTGAAACAACACACTGTATGCCGATGTTAAGCAGACACAGTGCAATGCATACACCTGGGACAAGTGACGTGCTGTGTTTATCAACAATCAACTTGACCGTCACATTGTTTAACCTTCACTATGACATTGTTGAGGCCTAGATTTCCACATTCTGTGATAACAGACTGACAGTGTTTATCTGCATTACATTCAAACAGACTTTGTTTATTCTGTCTGTCCAGTTTATCAGATACACTGGTGTCACGTACATGACTTGCTTTTCTTATCTTTTCTAGCCATGAAAGTTGGCCAACAGTTGTCACTGAATGTAAGCCTTTATTCAAAGTTTGTAAGTACATGGTAGTCTTCTACAAGTCATAATCACGTGAATCCAAAAACAAAGAGCAAAAGAGAACCTACCTTTCTTGTTTTTTTATTCATAATCACGTGGTTGTTTTTTAAACACACAAATTAAGGTCTAACAGAACGTCAACAAGTCCTCTGGTCTTGGGACCCTAGCTAGCTCTAGACTAAGTTCTTCTGAGGGGTTCCTTGATACAGCATCTGTGGGCAGCCCTATAGCTCCTATAACTGCTATTTGTCACAAGAAACTTATTATAGACAGGTGCTTTTTGGAGCACATCTGTATGATGAAAGCTGTTTATGTTAATATTAACAACACACATTCTGTATGAAAGGTCATTATAATTCCCTTATCATATATACACAACAAACAGCTTCCTTTTTTCATGACCTATTTATTCCGTCCAGAGACCAGTCCCCTATTTCTCTAGGCGAGATTTGGTAAGTGAAGCGAGTCGGGCGAGGAATTCGTGTTTCTTAGGGAATTCTGGCTGCGATGAACGCTAGGATTTGGCATGAGTAGACAAGCTATACACAAGAAGAAAAAAAAAACGTCAGCCACACAGCTGCCAATCCGATTGGCTGTATACAGCTGTGTACTGATCAGTGCTGACCGCTTTTTCGGTGTCAACCAATCTTGCCAAGCTAGCCCCCAAATTGTTTCATATATACACCCTCGCTGTCTTGCATAGAGAGAGGTTAGCATCAAGCAATTCTTGCCCCGAAGAAACGGGCATCACAGTGTAGATGCTGTCAGGGATACATTGCTGTCAGCTAGAGTTCACAGTATAACTGTGACCCTGATCTTGGCAATCATGAATGTCGAACAAGTCAAACCATTGTCACGTAGCATGAGATCATGCACCCCTGTTCACCCCATTTAGTTCACGTCACATGATTAATCATTAGTTATGCATGCCAATGATTAAACGCTGGAAGCCGCGTTCTTTGTTCTACATTATTTTCTGAAGGCCAATACAGTGGAAACCCCCACGTCAAGACCCCTCCAATTTAAGACTCCCCCTTACTGTATGTCCTCAAATTCATACTGTAATGTAAAATCGTTAACACTACCAGGCAGGTTGGATGTGTTGAAGAAAATTTTCCATTTTAATCTACTCAATTTCACGGACAATAAAGTGTTATTATTTTTATTCATAGACCCCTTTTTCTCACATTTTCTGTTCATAACCTTTGTAAATTTACCCCCATTTTAAGACTCACGCCTTTTAAATCTTGATATTCTCAGATTTGTTTAGGTCCTACAATGGGTGGTGCACTGACGTATTCTAATCAGCCAGGTGAATGCACAGACAAGAGGGGTCAGCTGCTGGCACGTTTGAAGGTCTCTGTCCAAAATCTAGTTCGCTTGTGCGTGTTATCCTAGACACTGTGAAGACTTTTCTCGGTTATGTTATGCCTGTGGGCAAAAAAGACATAGAAGTCAAAATTAAGGTAAGGACAGAAACAAGGTAACGCAACATTATTTCTCTTATTTAGTAACTACAATCCCCAGAAACAAACCAACAACAACAACAACAACAACAACAACAACAACAACAACAACAACAACAACAACAACAACAACAACAACAACAACAACAACAACAACAACAACAACAACAACAACAACAACATGCATTGCGAACTGTGTCGACACTTATTGACAGTTATAATCAAAAATTTTAGTGTAAATTTTCATTTGATTAATATACTTACCCAAATCTCATAAATAGCAATTTACTTCCGTTAAGTGCTTAAACGTTGAACACGCTTCCCTGGTAACACAAGGGAAGCCACTCCCCTAAAGAAAAATCACATAAACAGTCACTAGACCACGTGATACCTCAGGGTAGGCTCCCCTTATCGCCACGTGACACGCGGCCGCCATCTTCAATTCACTTCTTGACAAGCCTGAGCAAGTCTGAAAGCGGGGTAGGTGGGAGGGCATTTGATATGAGATTTGGGTAAGTATATTAATCAAATGAAAATTTACACTAAAATTTTTGATTAAATTACATATTACTTCCCCAAATCTCATAAATAGCAGATTGCTACTTAAGGAGGTGGGATCATAAAACATGAATATAAGCAGACAGACAACTCACCCTAAGTTCTGGGTAGAGCCTGCCCGGCAACCACGACCGCAGGTAGGACGTTGCATCCATAAGGACGAGTGCCAGAGACGTCCCTCAAATAGTAATTCAGGAAGACGTCTTCTGATCTCCAGTAAGCGGCGCCCAAGACCTCAGATAGACGCCTGGATTTGAAGACAGCGAGAGATGAGGCCCAAGCACGGGTCTCATGAGTCCTCGCCGAGGAGAGAGGAAGGATGAACTGAGAAGAACGCCCACCATCATTCTGCTGCCACCACACATAGGCTTGTCTAATGAGAGTGGAAGCCCATTTTGCTAAAGTGACTTTGGCAATGTCTTTGTGTCTAGCTGTGTTCGTGGAGATGAATAACAGCTTCTGACTACTAGCCCGAATGGGGCTTGTACGAGATAAGTAAGTCGTTAGCGCACGAACCGGACAGTTCATAAGATCTGGATCGTTTGGAGCTAATATATTAGACAGTGGATGAACTGTGATCACTGGTGATTGCTGATCTGGTCTCTGATTTAGAAAATCTGGTCGAAAATTAAGCGAGACGAAACCGTCTGCTTGAAACGAAATGTCTTTCTGCAGGCCAGATAAAGAATGTACCTCGCTACCGCGTCTGGCTGAAGCTAACAACAGTAACATTAATGTCTTGCGGGTTAGATTTGGTAAGCTTGCAGCATGCAAAGGCTCAAAGTCTGACGATCTCAAAAATTCAAGAACAAGAAAGAGATCCCAAGCCGGTACTGGTTGTTTGTTTTAATATCTGCAATCGAGGCGCCTTTCAGCACTGAAGCTATTGGACCGCCAAGATTGATAACATGCCCTAACTGTCGTAATGTTGAAGATATAACTGATCTTCTAACCTTAAGGGAGGATGCAGAACAACCTTGTGAAGACAACCAAGCCAAATGATTAGCGACTTGCATGGACCTAGGCGCTACTGGGTTGACGTTGTTTAACTGACACCAAGTATTCCAAGCTTTCTAGTGAGAGGAATAAACCGAATTTGTGGAAGCTCTGTGAGCTTTCTGAATCAACGAAACAGTGATGTCTGAAGCACCTGCGTGCAGAAGAGAATTTCTCACAACATCCACCCGTGAAGAAGCAGAGACTGCGGATTTCCGTGAGGAATGCCTGTTCTTGGTTGTAGAAGCTCTCCCTTTACGAGATTGAGAGGGACGGGGGAGCCCCGAGACAGACGTAGTAGGTCCGGATCCAGTGTTGGCTTGTCCATTTCTGATTAAGTCTTGGAGTTTGTCCACTCTCCTGAGAGAGGGCCGAACGGTCCAGGCTACTGTGTTGAATCTCATGCCCAGGTAAGAAAACTCCTGAGCGGGAGTGAGATCCGACTTGGTCTGATTGACTGCAAAACCCATATCCAATGCGAGGCGCAGGACGACATGAGTGTGAGAAAGGCAAAGATCTCGAGCCTGATGCAGAATCAGCCAATCGTCGAGGTACGCCCAAAGACGTACCCCCTTCTGCCGAATAAGAGCACAAATCTATCGAACACCCATTGTGAAGATCCATGGTGCTAAGGATAGGCCGAAGGGCAGGGCCCGAAACTAGTATGCCTTGTTTCTCCACCGAAACCTCAACCACTTCCTGTCGCAAGGATGGATGAGAAGATGAAATACGCGTCTAAGAGGTCGATGGAGGTGACCCAATCGCCCGGGCGAAAGGTGTCCCTGACTGTAGCTGGTGTTTTCATGGTAAAGCGTATGTCCCTTAGGCGTCCAGAGAGGAAAGTTCCAGAACTGGGCGCCACCCCCCTGAGGCCTTGGGTACCACGAAAATCCGGTTGAAAAATCCGGGGGAGGAATGATCTAATACTACCTCCACCGCTTGCTTCCGTAAAAGGGCCAGAATCTCGGCATCTATGACCATGACTGATTCCTTGTTGGCCGGAAAAGAAAAGTGAGGGAGAACTCTGGTAAGAGGAGCCTTTTCCTCTTTCCAGAGAAGCCGGAACCCCGATCTGACTATCCCTACGATCCAATTGTTGGTTACGTTCTGCATCCAAAATACGATCGCCCGAGACGGACCGCCCACCATCACGGGGATGGCGGCTGCAGGGATAATCAGATCAGGGGGGAATCACTGGGGGTTGGGATTTCGCCCAGACCCCCGAGACTTGCCAAAGGAAGGCTTCTTATTGCCAGAAGAAGCACCCCTTCCACGACCTCGAGAGGAACCAGAGTTTTGCTTAAAGCTACCTTTAACCGCAGGGGCCATGTAGGTAGCAGAGTCGGATTGTATGGTATGACTAGCGGAGCGTTGAGTGTATCTGGCAAACTCCAAATCCTTTGCCTCTTGGGTCTCTTTGTGAAGAGCATCAAGAGCCAAAGGACCAAAGAGCGCCTCCTCCGTGAAGGGAGATGTGCGCAAAGAGTCAATAGTTCGCCGATCCTGCAGTCTGGACTCGGAGAGGAAGTTATCCCTTCGAGTAAAAACTGCATGAGCGTAGAGCCGTGCTGATGACGCCATTTGTTGCGCCGAAACTTTAGCCAATGCCGACAAAAGAGCCGCCACATCCTGTTCGCTTGCATCTTGCCTGAACTCAAATGGTTCTAGGGAAGAAGTAAGCGCCCGCGTCAAAGAACGCAGCAGCGTATCCGAGAGGGATGCAAGTTCCAGTGCAGATCTGCCTGTTTCCTCTAACCCCAGAAGAGAAGATTCAGTGTAAGGAAACGCTTTATCCTTCTTGAAATGCTCAAAACGCAGGAAGTCAACAGCTGGAGTCACCGGAAGTGGAGCCCGAGGTAGGGCAAAAGTTTGAATCAACCCGCGATTGGACTGTTTCAACACTAACTTCCTGTGTGTGGCATGGCGAAACACAGAAGCCTGCTGCTCTGTGGCCAGCCATGAATCCACTGAAGGAGGAACCGGTCCATGCGCCACCAGAAGTGGCACTGGGCGAAGAGGAATGTTACTACCCAGCGGTGGGTGAGTAGCCAAAACTTTCGCCATTTCATAAGCCACCAAGGGAGATTCTGAGAAACGAAACCCCGAGGCGACAGGTTGCGATGGTAAAAAATCGTCAACCGCTGATTTAGGAGGAGCAGAATCGTCTACAGCTGCGACCACTCCCTCCGGAAAATACCGTGAGGTCACCTCTGCTGCAAGAGCAAGAGCCTGGATAAACCTTGCCGGTAACCGGAAAACTTCCTCATCCTGTTCGGAATTAGTACTTCCGTAAACAGACGAAGAGTCTTGCGCAAAAGCGCTTCCTTCCGGTAAGAAACCGCGTTCAGTACACTCAGTATTACTGGCAGCGGTAACCGGAACCGAGCGAGGTCGATCACCGGAAGTGACCGCCTCTCGAGACATCTGGCCAATGTCCTCTTCCGGTTCCGCACGCGGACCGGAAGATGCCTGTGCTATCGACGAAGCGTTATGTAGAATACGCTCGCGACGCACCCCCAGTGGGGTGGCACAAGAAACGTCCGCAAGAAAGGAAGGTGTACCCGCTATTGGACGCTCTTGTAAGACACGATTGTCACCCACTGTCGCGGAACGACAGCTGACTTCCTGTGCCTGACCAGACATACCTTGAAGGTGAGGGACACCTGAAGCCAGTTCCGGATACGAGCATGGCCACTCGTACCGACCGGAAGCTGGAGACTCAACCGAGACGTCGGCCGACGTAACGGTAGCTGAAGGTGTACGCAATTTAGCCAAAGATTGCACACCACCAACTCTAGAAGGAAGAATGGACGTAACACGACTAGCCGCTCTCCTTTCCTCAGCAAAAATGTCTTTAAGCTGACCAGCAAAGGAATGAAAAATATCCATCATTTGCTCCTTGTCTAACGGAGCTTTGTCTGCCGGTTCAATGCTAAGTACAGGAGCGGCAGAATCAACAAGAGACTCAGCAGGAGGATCAATAACAACACTAAATGAAGTATCATTGATAGGGTCCGTGACATGAACAGTAGGATTGGCTTTCGTTTTCTTAGCTGACCGCTTTGAAGAAGAATCTGAACTCGCTGATGCAGACGCACGTTTCTTATGTTCTTTGTCAGACATGTTGACCGAAAAAGTTGTAACAAACAATTTCTACAACAGAAAACGCTAGCCACAATACGAATAGAAAGGTCTCACCCGAACGTAGAGAAAACCAGGGAAAAACTCAGCTTCAAAAAAGCTGAAACGGCCACAAAAGGCCGGAGCGTGAACCAACACGTCTGAGCAGCTCAGGCGTTGGAAGAGAAGTGAATTGAAGATGGCGGCCGCGTGTCACGTGGCGATAAGGGGAGCCTACCCTGAGGTATCACGTGGTCTAGTGACTGTTTATGTGATTTTTCTTTAGGGGAGTGGCTTCCCTTGTGTTACCAGGGAAGCGTGTTCAACGTTTAAGCACTTAACGGAAGTAAATTGCTATTTATGAGATTTGGGGAAGTAATATGTAATTTAATGTGCACATAGAAAAATAAAAAACTTCTCATACAAAATAAAAGAAAACAAGTCGCGTAAGGCGAAATTACTACATTTAGTCAAGCTGTGGAACTCACAGAATGAAACTGAACGTAGTCCGCCGCTAGTGCAAAAGGCAGTGAAAGTGATGAGCCTGTTTGGCGCGGTAGCACGCTTTACTGTACCTCTCTTTGTTTTAACTTTCTGAGCGTGTTTTTAATCCAAACATATCATATCTATATGTTTTTGGAATCAGGAACCGACAAGGAATAAGGTGAAAGTGTTTTTAAATTGATTTCGAAAATTTAATTTTGATCATAATTTTTAATTTTTTTAATTTTCAGAGCTTGTTTTTAATCCAAATATAACATATTTATATGTTTTTGGAATCAGGAAATGATGAAGAATAAGATGAACGTAAATTTGGATCGTTTTATAAAATAAATTATTTTTTTTACAATTTTCAGATTTTTAATGACCAAAGTTTTTAAAATTTTTAAGCCACCAAGCTGAAATGCAATTCCAAAGTCCGGCCTTCGTCGAAGATTGCTTGGCAAAAATTTCAATCAATTTGATTGAAAAATGAGGGTGTGACAGTGCCGCCTCAACTTTTACAAAAAGCCGGATATGACGTCATCAAAGACATTTATCGAAAAAAAGAAAAAAACGTCCGGGGATATCATTCCCAGGAACTCTCATGTAAATTTTCATAAAAATCGGTCCAGTAGTTTAGTCTGAATCGCTCTACACACACACACGCACAGACACACACACACGCACACACACACACACACACACACACACACACCACGACCCTCGTCTCGATTCCCCCTCTATGTTAAAACATTCAGTCAAAACTTGACTGAATGTAAAATAAAAACAACAACGTGTAAGTCACTGTTAGTTCAACTGATCTGTTGATCAGGGAAGGGTCAGTGACCAGGGATGAGGGCACTAGCAGGTCTGCACATGTTGACCTGGGAGATGGGAAAAATCTCTATCCTCAGCCTATCAATAAAATAAAAACGAAAAATTCCCCCACATCTATATCTATATACGGCTTGTGTGTGTCTGTCTGTCTGTGTGTTCGCCATGCACGGCCAAAGTTCTCGATGGATCTGCTTCAAATTTGGTGGGCATATTCAGGTAGACCCCGGACACAATCTGGTCGATGAAAGTTTTCAACACGTGCTGTCAGCGCGCAGCGCTGAACCGATTTTGGTTTTTATGGTTTTTCTGTACATCCATTCCCAGTAACTCTTCCTTATCTTTTCTCCAGTGTTTTGCGAGTTTATCTCCCTTCCTTCGTGTGGCGTCAATCGCGGGTACCCGGCGAAGCCGGCGTACGGTGCGCAACTCACTCGGCAAAGCCGGGTATTCGGCTCTACTTCTTCCCGGCGAAGCCGGGTATTCAAACTCCGTCTCGCGATCATCCCGGCGAAGCAGGTACCCGGCAAAGCCGGTAATCATCTAGTATATATATATATTGCTATTTCATATGTTACATGGATTTCCATTGGTCAATTGGGCAAAACTGAGCTCAGTGCAAAAGTGATATCGACGACGTCGCGACATTTCCGTCGATATCAGTTTTGATATCGACGACCTCTTTATTGCTTCCCCACTTCAAAAACAAAAACACCTAAATTTAAAAACAAATAAATATATATATATGAAAATGTAATTGTTTGTTTGTTTGTTTATTTGTTGCTTAACGTCCAGCCGACTACGCAGAGCCATATCAGGACGAGGAAGGGGGGGATGAAGGGGGCCACTTGTCAAGCGATTCCTGTTTACAAATGCACTAACCCATTACTTGTGTCCCAGCAGGCTTTAGTAAAACTAAATTAATACCTACTGGAAGATTACCAGTTTCCAGTATGTTAAAATAGGCTTAACCTATCTACTGCTGGACTTACATCAGAACACTAACAGATTAAACTATACATGAATCGCGAGACAAGCGGCAAGAGAAGAGATTTTTGGAAAAAATACAGGTGAATGAGCAAGAAGGCAGAAAAAAGAAAAGAATTCATGAAGAAAAAGAGAGCATGACAGGAAAGAGGAACCAAAAATCTACCTAACAGCAAACTAGAAAGCTCCTGCGGTTCCAAAAACAGGAGGGGCCTTTAATTTCATAACCGCAGTGCCCCACTGCGGGAGAAAATGTAATTATCCCAGAATTTAGTTGAGCAAGTGACTAAAGACTTTTTGAAAGAAAAGACATTTTGAAATACTGAAAAGTACAAGAAAAGAGTGAACAAAAAGAAATAATAATCAGAGGGAGGGATATGGAACAGCCAAAACTGAGACAAATACTTTTGTAATTTCTTTACAGTAAATACAAAATGACCAGAGAATTAGCAATATATCTAACATTGACTGACTGTGTGATGATATCTTCTGCTATTGGTCTGTTTCGACAGTGATATCAAAATCTCGACCTCCGGTCTCGATTTTGATATCACTGTCTCAACAGACCATAGCAGAAGATATCATCACACAGTCCGTCAATATTGGGAAATAATACAGCTAAGGGAGCCATATTTTACAAGTGCTCCATTGTCCTTGATAGGAAACTGTTAAATTGAAACATTCACAACACAAAAGCTATGATTATGGAATGCATGCACCTACTTGTGTAAAATAAAATAAATTTTTTTAAAAATTAAAAAAAAGGGCGAGACTCACGCTCGGTAGAAATAGCGTGAGCGGTGATCCAGTTTGCCTTGGACGGATGACTGTAGCCAGAGACAGCGTTACTGCTCTGAGGCGTCACCACAAAACTGCTGCTGTACACCCCCATGACGCGGCTGCAGATGCTGCTGCAAACACAAAGTATAAGACAGTGACACCTGAACTGACACATTAGCTTTGCTTCAAGTCATTACAGTGACACCTGAACTGACACATTAGCTTTGCTTCAAGTCATTACAGTGACACCTGAACTGACACATTAGCTGTGCTTCAAGTCATTACAGTGACACCTGAACTGACACATTAGCTTTGCTTCAAGTCATTACAGTGACACCTGAACTGACACATTAGCTGTGCTTCAAGTCATTACAGTGACACCTGAACTGACACATTAGCTTTGCTTCAAGTCATTACAGTGACACCTGAACTGACACATTAGCTGTGCTTCAAGTCATTACAGTTAAGACCTCCAAAAATCTGATAAAATCAGGTCTTAAAATTAAAGCAAATTAGCAAATGCCATGAACAGAATTTCTGGAAAAGTAGGATCTCAAAAGTGAGGAAATCTTAAAATGGAGGGGGGGTCCTTCTTCTTCTTCTGCGTTCATAAGGCTGAAACTCAAGTGCACGAGTGGGTTTTTACATGAATGACCTCTTTTACCCCGCCATTTAGGCAGCTATATGCCACTTGTGAGAGAGGCATGCTGGGTATTTTCGTGTTTCTATAACCCATCGAACTCTGACATGGATTACAGGATCTTTTCCGTGCGCACTTGGTCTTGTGCTTGCATGTACACACAGAGGGGGGGGATAAGGCAGGTCTGCACATAAGTTGACCTGGGAGATTAAAAAATTCTCAACCCTAAACCCACCAGGCGCGGCCGGATTTCGAATCCACAACCTTCCGCTTGGGAGGCAGGCATCTTATCCACTGTAGCGCCAAAGGGCATGTCTCCACTGGTAATGTGATATAGTAAGCTTCCCTCACCTTCAAGAAAGACAACTCTTCCATGGGCCACACAAACCTAAATAGAGTTATTTCTGAAAATCATCTAGTCATCCCACAAAACACGCACAAAAAACCACCCCGAAAAAACACACACACCTCGTTTTACAAATGTTGTACATGTAATATATACCAGCAGGCCGCTCAAAGCATCTTCTAATGTCATCCTCATTTTCTATCTAGACTTATACCCTCCAATACCAGCCTACAACCACCAACAGTACCCCCTTCTTTCCCATTTATCCTTCCCCTCAACTGAATAAACTGATCCAGCTACCTATTCTTCCGCTTGGAAGAGAACTGAGGCATGCCCTACTGCAGAGTATAGCAAATAAGAAAGTGAGACAAAAAGAAAAGTAACTAGAATTTTCTGAGAAAAGGAGAATCATTATATTATTGACCAGTATTAATGACCTTCATTCCAACTGCTGAGTTGTGGCATGTATATAACAGACTGAACCTATATATTTAGCCTGCAGTCTTGAATACCCATCATTAGTTTCATTGAAAGAACTAGTATCAGATATATATGCATATATATACTGCACAGACTACAGACATATAACCTGCATCTTGCCACCTCAGCAACATATAATCTTCTGGATCTGGTATTGGTACCTTGCAGGAGCCAGTATTGGCTATCGTGGCAACAAAAACTGGGAGACCGCCTATTTGCGAGTCACCTCTGTATTTGGGCATAGTGATGTTAAGATTATGCCACACTTTCCTTGCACTTCAGTTCTTTAAAAAAAAGTTCATGTACTGTTCACAGCTGTTGTCGTGAGGACAGTCCGCAGGGCCGGACCCAGGGGGTGGGGGTTCCAGGGGTTCCGTAACCCCACCCCTGGAAAAAGCATGTACCTTGCTTTGAGTGTTTTTTTTTTTTTACTAGTTTTAGCACCAACACAATGCTGTTCTTAACCCTCAAAACAAGGCCCAAAATGCACCAGATTGCACAGATTTTAACCATTTTTCAAAACTTTTCCGGGGGAGCATGCCCCCGGACCCCCCTAGTTTGCGCGCCTGCTTTGCAGGCGCGCGCTTGTGGCTTCGCCACTTCGCTGATTTGCACCCCCAAAAAAGGAGGAACCCCCCCCTTACAACTCATTTGGTCCGGCCCTGGTCCGCCAGCTCGATGGTTTCAGTTAAAGTTCCGGTTAAAAATCTGGCTAAAAACAATCTACTGTATATGTTTGTAGAGTTTTGCCATCAGTGTATAAAAACAACAAAACAAAAAAGGCTAGCGTAATCCCAAGCTAGGATCGTGTTTTGACAAACGTGATCAACGGCAAACTGAACACGTACACCGTGCGTGAAAGGAACCAAAGACTTGGCATGAAATGATGAATGGCAAAGAAGCCAAGTAAGAGAGCTCGAGGATATAATAATAATAATAATAATAATGCAAACTTTTATAGCGCTATTCTAGAAAAATGTCTACTCTTAGCGCTTTACAATACATACATCGACCAAGCATACTATAGTCTATACACGCACAGGCAAAGAAACCGACCAAACATAACCAACAAACTATATAGCTAGATCAAAGTCTGGACCAGTCTTTAGTACCTTACGACGTGTGTGGTAAAATGTAAGTTACATAGCACAGTGCCGTACGTGACTGGCTGAAACCGTTTGAGAGAAAAAAAAGAAAGATATTAATGTCAAAAACCTACTGTGGCAACCAAACAATGCTGTAGAAATTTCTCACGTGGGAGTGATGTCCCTTGGAGGATGTTTTCCTTGAGAGCAGCCAATCAGAAACAGCTTAACATCAACTTTTCGAGTATTTTCATTGGATAAAATCAGCATAATGTGCGGCTACCCTCAGCATATTGACGTAAAGACGGACTGACTCGACAGACAACAACAGACCGTCTGAAACACCGAAGGTAAGAAACCATTGTTGATTTTATGTGTGAAAAACTTAGTACAAACTAATGACGTGACGATATAGAAGACATTATGCATATTTGTCTTTAGATCGCGAAGATTTGATAATGCGGTGCGGCGCATGCTTGAGTAAGCAGACGACGTTTATGACATGTTCAACATGATGATGATGTTCAGTGTATGAGATCTCGACAAAAGTCCATGTTGTTTGTTTTAACGGCGATCGTCTGTTTCTGTAACGTTTATTTGACACATCAGGTGTTGTTTACTGGATGGATTGACGATTGTGTAAAAGCTGCGTCGTTTAATGTTTGTTAGACTGACGGAGTAGTGCTATGAACAGGGCGTACGTGAGGAGACTCAAGCTCATAATGGCGGATTAACCTTGAACTTGAAATTGAGCTTGACCTGAAAGAATGCGTGGTTCAGAATCCACGCGTGGTCAAGTCACTGAGTACATCTCTGTGGGTCACGTTCACGTACAGGGGCATTGTTCGACGAATGCATCGTGATTGGTTACAGTGGGAATAAGGTCAGCAGAAGTACTTCTTTTGAGCGAGAGAGTTCGATCCTTGTACTATAGAGGATCCGAGGAATGCATGATTACTGGACCCTCTTCAGCTAAACTCCTTGAATGCTACAACCACTTTTGGCATGGTGATTCATTATTACTAGACCAAGGACATCATTTGCAGACAAACCATGTATTAAAGCAAAGTATTCTGCAGTTACAACTTTTCCATTGACTTGAGTTTGTATGACTGGTTGGGAAGAATCATTAGTCTCTTTAAAATATGACATATTTAGCTCGGTCATTTGTTTGCACTCAATGATGTTTTGATACCAAGTACACGTAGATATTGGATATGGTTCAGCCAGTCATTTTTGCTTTTAAGGTTTGCAGGTAAAACAATATAAGATGTTTGGTGGCTTGTTGACAGACCAGCTTTTTTGTTGGTCCAAGGGGACCATATCGTCTTTTGTTTCATCTTTATCGACCAAGGCCGAAGGCTGCGGTTGATAAATATGAGACAAAAGGCGATATGCTCCCCGAGGACCAACAAGAAAATGCTGGTCTGACGACAAGCCACCAAACATCGTTTTTGTCATCATTTTGGTTGTGCAACAAAATGCACAATAACCCACAGGGAGACGAATTTTTAGAATCCAACTCCGGGCCACAATTACAGAGATAAGTTGCAAATTGACCATGAGTCGCCGCGGTAATTATCAAAATTGATTGGGTCTTTGAGAGTGAATGCTTACAATCGGTAAATCGTTGTCCTCGGAAACACAAATCCAAAGCCGCGATGGTTCCACACATCAAACAATCAGCCTGATTGGCTTTTACTTTGACAATCCACGTTTCACCTGAAAGCTCAAACCCATTCACCACCTCGATTTATTGCATGAGATTTATTTCCCAGGTGTTTGTGAATGAAAACTCGTGAAAATGATGACAATAGATTTTATCTCACGAGCTGATGAATTCAAACGCTTGTCAAAAGACAAGGAGGTAACTGTTATTTTTGTGTAATTTTTTTTTCTTTTATGATAAAGAAAGAAAAATTAGACAAAAATAACACAGTTACATTCTTGTATTTTGACAAGCGTTTGAATGATAAATTATCCCAAGAAAGTTTTTTTATTTGATAAAATGTGTTTTAAATCAAAGAATAGCCCCTTATACAAACATAAAATACAATAGAAAACAAAAGAAAGTTTTCCACATGTTAAAATAAGCAAACGAGCACATTCTGAACATCTGCGTTTACCATTAAGCCGCATGCGTGAGGGCGTCTGTGCTCATATCCATGTGTACGTGTCTCGGTCATAAAAAATAGGATTCTTACAAACCAACCCTTCCAAACTATGAAGACAAGGAAAATTGTCTAAAGTTTTATTGCCATACATATATATTTCGGCAATTGTTCTGAGAAAACTGATTTCAAGCAACATTCCTGGGATGCCTCTGTGTGTTTCTGTGTGTTCTTGGTAAAGTAGGGCTTTGGAATACAGGGGAAACCCCCTTGTAAACTTGTCCTAAAAAAATCCGAGAAAATCCGGTCTTAAAAAGGAGGGAGTCTTAAAAAGAGGGGTACATTTATTTACGTTATGAATGGAAGATGTTAAAAAAAATCAAGGTCTTAAAAAGGAGTCTTTAAAGGGGGTTCCAATGTAACAGTTTGTTTCTTTGCTTTCAGGGCCAGTGAGACTCGTCAGGTAGGAGGACTTGAGGACTGTGACTGTGATCGTGTGACGTGTGATCAGATCAACAGGATGAGCGACATGGCAGTGGTGGAGAAGGTCAAGCGGCGTATCGAGGACCTTGAGCAAGCCATTCAGCGTCTGGACTACGTCAAGCGACACCTCAACCAGAACTCATCACAGGTTGGTGGAATATCTGGTGATGTCTCGAGGAGGGCCTCGTCCAACAAATTCATTCGTTCTTATTTGAATTCTGAATTCTGTGTCCTCTTTATGTAGATTCTTACCCTGCAACTGCAAGCATGAAAGTACAGGAAGTGCCAACAAAAATGAAAACCGACAAAGAATATGGTTTTAATTTGATGTTTTTAAGTGTGAGACCTTCCAAGCTTTCATGTGTATTTGTCAAGCTAATGTGCTGACACATGATGACCCAGCCGGATCTCTAAGCCAACCCCACAGCTCCCAGGCACCATGCTCCAGCTCTCGTGCATTGGTGGCTAGGAGCTCGAGCACGACAGCCAAATCTCCTTCGTGGCGGCTCTTTTTATTTTTTTTATCATTTTGTTTTTAAATTATCTTAAGTCAGGGTAACACTAAAACATGCCCCTAATGGTTGAATCGCAAGGGCGTTAAAAAACATTTATCATCCGTGTGCAGACTAAGTTTTTGAAAGAGGTTTGCTTGAAAGCCTTCGTGTGAAATGAGAGACTTTTTTTTAAAATCAATGTTCAGATCAAGTCCCAGATCCACACGTCCATCAGCCGTCAGCTGGAGACGCTGCGTCAGCGCGAGGTGTGGCTGTTGGAGCAGGTGGACACGGTGGTGGGGGGCAAGGAGGAGGTTCTGCACGGACAGCAGGCGCGACTCAACAAGGCGCTCGGCATCCTCCACTCCTCCCTCACCCACGCTGCCCATAGCGACGATGAGGCCGCCACCAGACACCTTGTGCTGGCCTTGGAACAGTGAGTGTTTTGGTTTTGTTGTTGTTGTTGTTGTCTGCCACCAGACACCTTGTGCTGGCCTTGGAACAGTGAGTGTTTTGTTTTTTCATTTTCATAACTTTATTGTCCTAAAGCTGGGAAAGTCGGGTCACTTCCTCCCTGTGGAAAGCTAACAGCAACAAGTCGCGCTACCCAGGTGTGTGCGTGTTTAGGTGTACCGTATTTGACGGATTACAAGACGCACCGTTTTATAAGCCGCACCCCCGACTTTTAACAAAACAAGAAGAGCAAACGCTCGATCGAGTCACTTTCGCAGTTCTGAATATTATATGAGGCATCAGATGGACAGGAAGAAATTGCTATTCACAACACAATGAGTCACGTTCACATAAAATTTGAGCCCGGTCACTTTTATAGTTTCCGAGAAAAGCCCAACGTTAAGTTGTGTGTTGCCGAACAGAAAAGGCTAGTTATCTCCCTTGTTTTTCTGATAACGTTCGTAAAAGGCTACAGATGTAAATACTTTGATGTAAAGAATAATCCTACAAAGTTTCAATCACATCCGATGAACTTTGTCAAAGATATAAAATGTCTAATTTTTCCTTTGACGCTGACCTGTGACCTTGAAAAAGGTCAAAGGTCAACGAAACCATCGTTAAAGTGTAGAGGTCATTGGAGGTCACGACTAAACAAAATATGAGCCCGATCGCTTTGATAGTTTCCGAGAAAAGTCCAACGTTAAGGTGGTGTCTACGGCCGGCCGGCCGGCCGGACAGACTAACACTGACCGATTACATAGAGTCACTTTTTCTCAAGTGACTCAAAAAAATTGGGACGACCCACGTATAGGCCGCGTCACTATATTAGCCGCCGTCGAAAAAAATATAATCAGATCGTGTCAATCAATCAAAACAACCAGGCAAACAAAAGTACGGTATTTGGCGAAATCGGCTCCGAGAGTAAACAAGTGAAACAAAGAAGAAAAGTGAAAAAGTTTGAAGAAAAATATCACACACACAATTTGTAACCAACACACACATATAGTCCCGCCCAGAATAAGCTTTTTGGGGATGATTTACGACTTTTGCGCACATTTCGAGCAGACGAAAACACAGCATGGCGGCTCTCGCTCCTCCAACTATCGCGAGACACAAAAAACCGAAATCTCGCGCGCGCGAGATCCTGATACATCCGGTGTTTCTCTGTTCGCTATCTTGTCACGACGACTTGTTGACGAACGAAGATTCGCGAAAGAAAGAGAAAAGCGCCGAGTCTTGAGTAGAGAGCTAATAAAGTACCGGTAATCGCTAATCGAGCGAAATGAAAATCCGCGGCGACTTCCATTAGGTGAATGCTGTTCAAGTTTAGGTAACGTTTTAGCCGCATCTTTTTATAAGCCGCAATGCGATTTTTTTTTTTTTAAAAAAGTCGCGGCTTGTAGTCCGTCAAATACGGTAATCAGCCATCTGCACTTATGGCAGATTGACGGGGGTCTTTTACGTGCCACTGCCGTGACATGGGGGTGGAACATATATATACCGTCTCTGAGTCTGCACATAAAGTTGACCCGCGTCCGGCCCGGATTGAATCTGAGACACTAGGATCACAAGTCCAGTGCTCCACCAACTGAGCTACCGGGCCCCTGTGTTGTTGTTTTTGTGACAGAGCTACACTTCATGGTCTCACTTTTTTGTTGATGTGAAAATAAATCCTTTGTAAAATCTGACAGGAATGAACTGTTAAGTTTTACTAGCAACCAGATTTGAGGTGTTTTAACGATATAGTTGATGTATATACAGTGGAGTCCGGGTACAACGAATCTCAAGGGAGATACATTTTAGTTCGTTATATCAGTAATTCGCTGTAGAGTTTTCAACCCTAAATGGCCTCAAGACAAGTTTTCCCACTCACCTTCAAATGATCGTCCCATCGATCTTTCCTTGGAGAGTACAATCTCTGCATGTTTTCAACAGCTTCATAATATAATCCATAGAGAGGCATAGTAGCATGGGGCAAGCTAGGAAAAGATAACTCTCGCTGCAAACCACGCCCACGCAAAAATCCGGTCGGCGATTTGGCTCCGGACCCCAGGGTCAGGTTACGGCAAAGTACGTCGTTTTGAGTGGTTGGTTGTGGACGATACTGACCGGTACCACTGGCAGATACATAGGGCTAGAGGTGCATCGACATTGTTTTCGCCAGGTCGCGAGAATTCTATAAAATAAATGCAAGCGAACTTTTGTCATTTGTTTCTTTTTGCGATAGGGCGAGTGCACCACCGAAATAAGTTGATGAGAACGTAGTCGGGCGTTTCATCTTTCATTAGCAACTGAAAAAATAAGGGGAAAGTTCCGTAAAGGTTCCCATTTCAACGGAGGAAACGACCTACCCCCCTCTTCGACAAGTAGTTACGGAGAATGCCGAAGGCTTCCGAGCGAGAGTCACGTGACCCGAAGGTATAATTTTGGCGGTTGTCTGCTATTTTGTTGTTCCGACAATGTGGCACATCTGCGCTTTTCCGACGCTTCACACAGCAATTCTGCGTATGGATACTTTTTTCAGAAAGATGAAAGTCTAAATCGCCGAAACTGTTCTTTGGTAAGTACGGAATCCAACAAAGAAATGGCTGACGACGATTCGAATGCATTGGCGAAACCGAAAGTGAGAAGATGCCATCATCATCATGGCGGAAGACAGCGAGTCGGATAGCGTGTTGAAATGATTAGGCTGATTCGTTCACGCTGATATTTCTCAAACTGGCAAACAAAAGAAACTGTGCGGATGGAAGTTTAGTTTGAATTGAAGGTGAAGCATGTTGACCAGTTGTGGTGGTGGTGATGGTGGTGGTGATGATGGGATGGGGGGGGGGGGGGGGGGGGGGGGGGCAGTGTTGACTTTGACACGAATAGAGTACACAGTCAAATTGGGAAACAGGTACGATATTGGATCAAGTTATAACTTTCTGTATGCCCTTCATAGGATTTTTTGGGTATGGTAATTTTATCACTTTGATATTTCATATCATTAAAATTACCCATTGTGTTGTATTGTAATTACAGTAAAACCTGAGTCTAGCGGACCCTTGTTGTAACGGCCACCTGCTACATACGGACAGTTTATCATGGCACGAACACGATTTCAACAATAACTAACCTTTAACGGGCGGACACCTGCCACTTACGGACGCGGACACGATTTTTCGGACCGTAGGAAGTGTAAACACTGTCACAAACGGACACAACGTACATAAAAACGCAACTTCGAAAACTCGACTGTTATGCAGTCAGTGCTCGGCAGCCGTAGCCGTAGCACAAATGGTTGTTGATTGGTTGTCCTGTCCCTTTTCTGACCAATCAGTGGCTTGTTTAGATGGAGACCCACTTTCGCTCACTCACTTTCGCTTTTCCGCATTGTGGATACAGTCACAACCAAAAGCAACAGTAGACTACTGTGTTTGAAAATGGAATCTCCAGCAGGAAAAAGAAAAGCGTTGACTTTAGAGCAGCGTGTCGCTGCCTTGGAAAAACTGGATAGCGGCCAATCATGCCGAGATGTGGCGAAGGAGATGGGATGTGGTAAAACACAGATCGCGAGGATCAAATTGGAAAAAGAAGATGTGATGAAGGAGTGGGAGTCAGGTGCGCGAATCGACCAAAAAACTGTGAAACGTCGGAAAACGCAATATGAAGACCTGAACAACGTGGTATGGGAGTGGTTTTGTACTGTTCCATGCATTTATGCTGAGACTAGAAAAACTGAATGAAACAAGAGCTGACCCAATTTGGTCGAGACACACTGCGGAATTTCCCGTTGAATGACTGATGAAGAGTCAGCTATTTTTAGCTTTGTGACGTCCGACTTGCGTAAGTTTGAATGCACAGTGTGTGTAGGGAACGGGGTAGGGTGGGGGGGGGGGGGGGGGGGGGATATGTTGTTGTTGTTGTTGTTGTTGTTGTTGTTTGCTACATGTATCATTTGTTTACTCACATTTTCAGTGAGTCTCATGTTCAATCCAATAAATACATACTACAGGACTGACAAAAAGTGTCTTGTTCATTTTACGTGCTCTTTGTAAAATATTGCCCCGGCCCCTCCACCTGTGAAGAAGGGACACCTGTCTAATAGGGACACTATTACCATTCCCCAAGGGTGTCCGTTAGAGACAGGTTTTACTGTATTACAAATACAAATTACAACAGTCAATTTCTTCTGTTTGGTCATAACTATATATGCATGAGTTTAAAGAGGGAAAAAAGTAAGAAAAACCACTGGCTGGTAACACAACAGAAAGCCCACAACACTGTGTCTTGCAAAAGTGTGTGTGGGGGGTGGGTGGGTGGGTGTAAGGCAGCAGCAGCTTGAGTGCATGAGGTAAGTAGTAAAAGGGATAAAAACCAACACAAATACAAAGACAATATTGTAGTTGAAAAGGTAGTGAGTGGACACAACAACAAATAACTGATCATAAATATATTTACATGTTATATCAAAATCAATATTTTAATTTTATCATGAATGGACCAGTCATTTTGGTCATGCAGCTTTTATTTCAGTTCAGCATGTTCATAATTATGCAGCAGTAGGGAGGTTGACATTGTTAGAAATTACCTTAGAGACAGTTTTTTTGTTTACCTAAGAATTTTTTTAACAAAGGAATGCATCAGACTCGGTATGTGCCTAATTTATTGGAAGATTAACCAGATCTTATTTTTCCATATTTGGAAGATAATCCTGATTCAGATGTGGAACGACCATCAACACATAAGAAAAAAATTAGCAGCAATGTCTGGGCAATGTCTCGAGTGTTATCAAAATATGAAAAAAAATCGAAGAGACCGCCTGAGTACCAGCCAAACAACTTGTGATAATGCATGTTTCAGCTACTAGGTACTACCCTGGCCATGTTTCTTCTCAAGACATCAAAGAGACCACCCCATAGGTCACTGACCCCGGTGCAGGAAGTGTTTCCTCTCTCAGATATGACAGGGGAACCACCTCTCAAACCAAAAACAGGGTCATTGACCTCTGGGAAGAAGGTCAGTGTCAAGGCATCACAATGGACCTGCCTTTGATCTCCCGGCACACACAGAGCACACATATTTCCACTCTGTATTCTTCCTTTGATGTGCGGCTTATTTTCATTCTTGGACCGTTTGTTACCCCTATACTTTTACTTGTGTTTGTGTATTTTTGTATTTGGAGAGAATTATTGACATCAGTTCGTTGTAGCCTTGTGACTTTTAGAGACAAAACGGCTCTGGGGCGATGTTTGTTTTAATAGGGGTTTGTTATGCAAATGAGTTCAAAAGGTTCGTTGTAGCCGGAAAGTAACAATTAAGTAAGAAATAGAAGGCTGTCTGCCGGGAAATCAATGGCAGTTCGTTAAAAGCGGGATTTCGTTATACCCAGGTTCGTTATAGCTGGACTCCACTGTACATGGTTTCTTACTGGCGATTTCTGTGTATCCAGGTTGAGCAACACAGAACTGAAGGCAGAGGAGACGCCCTACATTGCTTTCCGCGCGGAACAGGCTGCTCTGCGAGAGTCCATCCTGAGCTACGGCCGCGTGGACTCGAACGGCCTGCCCTTCCTGTCGGCGTTCAACGAGGAAGACGAGCCATCGGCATCCCTGCCGCGCCACCTGGAGGAGTACGAGGACTCGGAGCACCACGTCTTCTACAAGACCCTGCAGGACGGCATGCCCGGTGGCTCCAGTGTAAGTGGTTTCACTTGGTGATGATTATTTGGTAAATGGGTTCCATTGGAAACCATGTTACCAAGTTGACATTTCTTTACTTGACAGAAATGTTAACTACCGGTATACACATTCTTCTTCTTCTGCATTCGTGGGCTGAAACTCCCACGTACACTCGTGTTTTGCACGAGTGGAATTTTACGTGTATGACCGTTTTTACCCCGCCATTTAGGCAGCCATACGCCGCTTTCGGAGGAAGCATGCTGGGTATTTTCGTGTTTCTATAACCCACCGAACTCTGACATGGATTACAGGATCTTTTTCGTGCGCACTTGGTCTTGTGCTTGCGTGTACACACGGGGGTGTTTGGACACCGAGGAGAGTCTGCACACAAAGTTGACTCTGAGAAATAAATCTTTCGCCGAACGTGGGGACGAACTCACGCTGACAGCGGCCAACTGGATACAAATCCAGCGCGCTACCGACTGAGCTACATCCCCGCCCCCCCGGTATACACATTTATTTCAATGATAAATACTGTTCCATTATCAGACCTGTTTACCAGTACGATTTGGGCGTATTTTGTACGCCAAATAATTATCGGTACGCAAATACGCGACACATGCACAAAATACACCTAAGAAAAAGTCTAGAATACGTTTTCCGGTGTTGGTGTGCTGATTACGGAATGGTACAACTGATACCGGTTTCGGTCGAAGGGAGATAACCATGACAGCGAGTCTTAAGCTGTGGAAACCTTGTTCAGTTGGCACGTGCGATCGTCAGGACAATCGTGGCAAAATGAAGCAGAAAAATGTGCCAGTTTTGGATGACTGTACCAAGTCTAAACAGCAGAAGCAGCAGATTTTCTTGGAGAAATATAAGAAAGAGCCAGGAATTGTGGAGTCTACTATGGGAAAAAGTCATGCACACTGCAAGTATTGTAAATCAGATTTCTCCGTTGCCCATGCTGGGAAATATGACATCGAACGACACTGCAGTTCCAAAACTCACCTGGACAAGGTTGCTGCAACGAAATCCGCTGAAAGCTGCCAAGGAATTATGAAGTTCATTCCCGCAAAGCAAATCCTGCCAGAAGAAAAAGCTGTAGTCCGCGCTGAAGCAATGTTTTCTGAGATGATTGTAAATATGAACTTGCCACTGTCAACCGCAGATGTTATTTCACGAACTTCATCTTTTCATTATCAATCTGTTTGGAAGACACTGGTTATAATGCTATAAACTGGCAGGTAAATAAAATTGTTTTATCCCTGTTGTATTGGAAGGAGTTAAATTCTGAAGGTGTTCACAAGACATGCTATTCTTACACAAACACGTTTGCACCCACGCGTACATTTTCCCTAGCCCCATATGGCTTTGCTTGCAAAGTACACCAACTTTATGAAAAATACTCGACTTTTGGGGAAAGTACTCTTGCCTCGGGTTTAGGATAAACAGGTCTGCATTATTATCCTTGGCCTGCAGAGAAAGAATTAGAAATACTTTCACATTTTGTTTGTCCACATTTAGTAAATTACAAGGGTTTCAAAGTACATCCTCTTCTTAACATGGAAACCAAAGGATGTGACATAGATTTGAATACTTAAAATTGAAGAAAAAAAAATGTGTTTGCTGTTGGGCCTATAAGCAAAAAAGTTTGACTGTGTTGCTGTGTGTCATTGGAAATCTGTGTGACGATGTTGGCCTTTAATGCAGTATTTTCACTGTGTGTCGTTGTAGATCCGTGTGACGATGCCCAAGCTGTCTACGCGAGTGGAGGACTGGCTGCTGAGACCGGTACTCCAGCTGTCCACGTCGAACCCTGAGGTCCAATCGCCCACCTCGGAGAGAGCCGGTACGCCCGCGTCCCAGACGTCGTGCTCCATCCAGCACTGGCTGTCGCAGATCAAACACAACCCTGATGGGGAGGAGGATGAGGACTTTGAGATTGTCGATCACTCCGGCTCCAGTCACAGAGGCAAGCTTCTAATGATTACTTTGAGATTGTCGATCACTCTGGCTCCAGTCACAGAGGTAAGCTTCTAATGATTACTTTGAGATTGTCGATCACTCCGGCTCCAGTCACAGAGGTAAGCTTCTAATGATTACTTTGAGATTGTCGATCACTCTGGCTCCAGTCACAGAGGTAAGCTTCTTGTGATTACTTTGAGATTGTCGATCACTCTGGCTCCAGTCACAGCGGTAAGCTGCTTATGATTACTTTGAGATTGTCGATCACTCCGGTTCCAGTCACAGAGGTAAGCTTCTAATGATTACTTTGAGATTGTCGATCACTCTGGCTCCAGTCACAGCGGTAAGCTGCTTATGATTACTTTGAGATTGTCGATCACTCCGGCTCCAGTCACAGCGGTAAGCTGCTTATGATTACTTTGAGATTGTCGATCACCCCGGCTCCAGTCACAGAGGTAAGCTATTTCTGATTATTTTCACCCATTTGGATATGCAGGACAGTGGAAACTCTGTTTTAAGACCCTCTATTATCTTATTCTTTTGCGTTCATGGGCTGAATCTCTCAGGTACACGTGTTTTTTTGAAACCCTCTATTATAATACTCCCTCTACTGTAAGATTGCATTTTCTGAGATGTTTTCTTCAAGCGTCACTAATTTTACCTCCATCCCAAAGACCCCCTCTGTAAAGACCTACATTTCTCATATTTAAAAAAGGAACAAAACAGGTACCACCTGCACTTCTACTCAATTTATTATCATTGAAGATTGTTTTAAGACTTTTCATTGCGGAAATTGGGGCTGCACAGCTTAGTTGCAAATTGACCATGAGTCATTGCGGATTTGGCAATGTACGTTTCACCTGACGATCAAACCCATTCATTACCTCGATTTGCCATATATGAACATTATAAGATGTTTGGTGTCTTGTTGACAGACCAGCTTTTTTGTTGGTCCAAGGGGACCATATTGTCTTTTGTTTCATCTTTATCGACCAAGGCCAAAGGCCGTGGTTGATAAATATGAGACAAAAGGCGATATGCTCCCCGAGGACCAACAACAAAATGCTGGTCTGACAACAAGCCACCAAACATCGTTTTTGTCATCATTTTGGTTGTACAACAAAATGCACAATAACCCACAGGGAGACGAATTTTTAGAATCCAACTCCGGGCCACAAAGCATCGTCACAGTCGCACGAGATAACATGTCAAACTTTTATGTGACGTCAAACGTAGCTTGTTGACGCTTTTCTTCCAGTCTGAAAATGTACAGAGCTGCGATCATACGTGTGAGTTCAGTAATTAGTGTTGAGCATATTTCTTTTCTTTTAAGTGTTTATGACTTTTCGTTGTGGATTTTGCAATTACAGAGATAAGTTGCAAATTGACCATGAGTCGCCGCGGTAATTATCAACATTGATTGGGTCTTTGAGAGTGAATGCTTACAATCGTTGTCCTCGGAAACACAAATCCAAAGCCGCGATGGTTCCACACATGAAACAACCAGCCTGATTGGCTTTTACTTTGACAATCCACGTTTCACCTGAAAGCTCAAACCCATTCACCACCTCGATTTATTGCATGGGGAACATGAGATTTATTTCCCAGGTGTTTGTGAATGAAAACTCGTGAAAATGATGACAATGTGTTTTGTTACCCAGCTGATTATGAATGAAAAGTGGAGAAAATGATGACAATATTTCATGTTTGTTGTGTCAGCGAGCCCGGTGGAGGAAGAGTACAAGCCGCTGGCCCCCGTGTGTCAGGAGGAGTACGTTGACGTCTTCCGTCACATCCCTCGCGACATGCGTCTGTGGCTGCTGCAGGGAGGTAACTCTGGCCCCGTGGAGGAGGACCTGCACACCTTCTTCAGGCACATCCCCACCGACACCAGCGTGAGTGTTCATGTCTTAGGTTGTACATGTGCTTCAGTTGATGGTGGGGTGGTTTCACTCAGGCAGACTTGGGAACCCGTACAATTTTGCCGTATTTTGTACACATGATTGTTTAAAATATGATCAGTACGTTCAGTGGAATAAAAATATGACGAGAAAAATTCCAAGACTACTTTTCTTTGCAAGTGTATCCCAAGGCCGATCCAGTAATATTACGGTGTGACGGATGCGTTTGAAGCATGGATGTTCAAATGCATTGTGGATTATGCTCATTTTTCTGAAAATACACCAAGTTTGTTTGAGAATACTCTAAGTACAAACAGGGGTTCTCAGGTCTGCTCAGTATTTAGAGATTGCCTACTCAATTAAGATGTTAGATGAGATAGAGAGTTTATGAAAGTACAGTTGAACCTGTATATAACAACCTCCCATGAGATCTACCAACAGTGGTCATTTTAGACATGTTGTTCCGGAAAGGTGAATCGTACAGTAAAAAGTCGTCGGGCATCCTTCGGGGTGTAGTTTGTGGTTGTTAATGTCATCAAGAGGCAGGTGTGGATTTATTTTGTGATTGAATGATTTAAGTCTTACTGACAGGAAAGAAAGAATGTTTGCTTACCGTTAAGGTGTTATTGATTACTGATTGTTATTTATGAATATTCACTCCTTGTTTTGTTTTTGTTTGGGTATTTGGTGGAAAGATGCTCATGTTCTTTACTTGGTAGGAGGGGCATCTTGAAGACAAAAGAAAGCTGTCTTGGTAAATGTCCACAGGGCTATGTTAGCAATGAGATTTGTAGTGCCTTCCACTCGATAAGTTATCCACATAGCCAAAGGTAAATGTCCACAGGGCTATGTTAGCAGTGAGCTTTGTAGTGCCTTCCACTCGATAAGTTATCCACATAGCCAAAGGTAAATGTCCACAGGGCTATGTTAGCAATGAGCTTTGTAGTGCCTTCCACTCGATAAGTTATCCGCAAAGCCAAAGGTAAATGTCCACAGGGCTATGTTAGCAATGAGCTTTGTAGTGCCTTCCACTCGATAAGTTATCCACAAAGCCAAAGGTAAATGTCCACAGGGCTATGTTAGCAATGAGCTTTGTAGTGCCTTCCACTCGATAAGTTATCCACATAGCCAAAGGTAAATGTCCACAGGGCTATGTTAGCAATGAGCTTTGTAGTGCCTTCCACTCGATAAGTTATCCACATAGCCAAAGGTAAATGTCCACAGGGCTATGTTAGCAATGAGCTTTGTAGTGCCTTCCACTCGATAAGTTATCCACATAGCCAAAGGTAAATGTCCACAGGGCTATGTTAGCAGTGAGCTTTGTAGTGCCTTCCACTCGATAAGTTATCCACATAGCCAAGGCTTGTGAGAGTCGGAGTGGCACAGTAGTTAGAGTGCTTGCCTCTCAGGCTGGCAGTCAGGGATGGATCCCCACTCGGGGTGAATACTAATACCCAAGTTTTCCGAGTGCTCTCTAGTCCGCCTAGGTGGAAATGAAATGGGTACCTGACCTTCTTTAGGCAAAAGCAGCGATGGATAGGAGATGGGCACCACCCTCATTTGGCTGGCCCTGGAAAATTTGAGATTTCCTACATCTTGCTCCCCTACGCTCAAATAATGGTTATGGGAATACCTTTACCTTACCTTGCTTTTTGTGATGTGACCAGGTGTGGCTTGCAACGGCCCGACGTCAGCTGGAGACTCTGGATGAGCTGAAGCGTGGCGGGTGGTTCCGTCACATCCCCACCGAGATGTCAACCTGGCTGCGTCGTGCCCATGACAAGCGTGCATCCGGCGCCCAGTCAGCCATGCCCGACATGTTCGCTCACATCACGCGTGACAGGAACACATGGCTCAGCCGACCGGCTAACGAGGAGGTGGAGGTAGGCTTCACAGTGTACTTAAGGCCCCCCCCCTCCCCCCCAATGTTTGTATTTGATAAGGCAAAAATAAGAGGGTCGGTAGGTTGGTTCCTTTTCTCTATTTTATTTTATTTTTTTATTTTATTTTTTTAATTGAAGTTTTATTTTATTTTATTTATTTACACTGGCATATGGCTTTTTATTGTTCAGAAATCCTGCGCACTAATGATGAGTTTTAGTGAGGTCTGTCATCACACGGTTCGATGAAGTCCAGCGTTCAGTAGATACATTACTTATTGTATCCCTTGTTTTGCAACTGTTATATTCCTCAGAGCAAGAGAGCTTAGGATTGGACAGGTGTTCTCTACTTGGTTACCTCCCTTGCTGTGTTCAGCTTTTATGTTATTAGTGTAGGGTAAAAAACAGTAATACACGTATAAATCCACTTGTGCTAAAACATGAAGTGCCATATATATGTTCCAGAACCTTATGCTCCGTTTTTTTCTCAGGTTTTTTGTTTGTGCCTTTTTTTTCTTTCTGAGGAAATTGTGTCATTTTATGTTAGGAATCCATTATCATTGGCATTACAGACCTTCTGACTTTTGCTGTTTGATTAGTTACCTCCCTTGCTTTGTTATTGTCAGTTTTCTGTCACATAATTTTTTTCTCTCTCTCTCTCTCTCTCTCTCTCTCTCTCTCTCTCTCTCTCTTAAACACACAAACACAAATTTGTCTCTCAAGTCTGTTCTTCATATTGCACTTTAAGATGACACTTTCAGATGCAAGCCCAGGAAGCCAGAAGCGTGCTGAAGACAGGTGCTGAGGGCAAGAGCAGTTACCTGGCCACCCCCTCCCTGTTCCCCACCCCCTTGTGCTCCATCCCCGACGTGATGAAAGACTACCTGACGTCTGCTCCCCCGGCCATGGAGTGCTGGTTGCTACAACAGGAAGCTGGTGGCGCCATTGTGTCTCCCAGTGACGTCACTTTGTCTGAGCTGCCTGGTGAGTTGTACACAAGGTTTACTACAGGGATTCTTCTAGTTAATATATGTACAATGGGCGACGGGCGCAGTGGCGTGGTGGTAAGACGTCGGCCTCCTAATCGGCAGGTCGTGTGTTCGAGTCCCGGTCGCTGCCGCCTGGTGGGTTAAAAGTGGAGATTTTTCCGATCTCCCAGGTCAACTTATGTGCAGACCTGCTAGTGACTTAACCCCCTTCAAGTGTACACGCAAGCACAAAACCAAGTGCGCTCGGAAAAGATCCTGTAATCCATGTCAGAGTTTGGTGGGTTATAGAAACACGAAAATACCCAGCATGAGAGATGTTCAACGTGCGGGCTACCTTACCTGCCTTGACCTCTCACCAATTCATTGTAAAGCGCTTAGAGAACGTCAAGCGCTCTATAAATCTCCCATATTATTATTACAATGACAGCAAACTGTGAGTCGGAAGGATTTATAGGCGCTGATTAGTAACTGAACTTAACTATTCAACAAGAATAATAAGAATAATAATAAAGAACTTTTCTATGACGTGGGTCCAATCAATTGGCTCCAGATGCTTTACAATTCCATCCTAAAACAAACAAGCAAAAATTTAACGAGCATTGGAGCATACAAATAACTGAGATAAAACAACAACAGCAAAAACACCAAGCAAACAGGGCTTTTATGACAAAATATAGTCACACGCAGACACACACACACACACACACACACACACACACACACACACACACACACACACACACACACACGAACGATGAAGATTGAAGGATGGGCCTTTTCTTACCGTTTGTCCTGAAGCCAGATTAAATTGCTAGATTAATTAGGTTGATCATTGACGTTGTGTAACTGACAACAACTAGGTCCAGTGAGGTTGTTTCTGTTTGAGTTTTGAAAGCGTTAAGTTCCATAAAGTGGGAATAGCCCAGTGAATGTTGGTCACTGCTGTGAAAGTTGAGAGGAGTCAGTTCCTGTGGTCTTGGGGCTTGTTGATTTAGTTCTCATGGAAAAGCTGTGCTTTGAATAAGAAAAAACCCAAGTGTAATGGCAGCCCTGAAAGTCAAAACAATGGTGTACTAGCCTTTGGCTATTGCTTCTAAAAATTTACTAACCAGAGAGCAAATTTTACTAGCCAAACCAACCATTTTTTTCAGCAACTTTACTTGCATTTGGCGAGTAGATGAACATTTCTACTAGCCAGTTACATGTTTCTGCTCGCTATTTTACTCGCCACTTTCAGGGCTGAATAGAAGTCCAGTTGGTTTTCATTAAGTTAGTGGTAGGGCTTTAGAGAGACAAGAGGCTTTCGCTGTTAGATGTTTTGACAGGTGAATAGTGGTAGTTCCATAATGCTTGCGCAATTGCCTGACATTAATTGTGTGACTACACCATGTTACAGGCATCCAGAGTTACCTGAACAGCAATATCAACAACAACACCTGGCTGGCTCGCCCCCAGCAAGAAGAGAAGGAGGAAGAAGTCCAGCTCTCCACCGATACGGGTAGCTTCTTCTCCCACATATCACGCAACAAGTCTGATTGGCTGAGAAACACCCAGGGCAAGGGAAGCTACTCCAGCCCCTCACGCGCCATCGACCTGCGAAACGCAGCCAAGGCGGATAGCAACATGTGGCTGAGGTCAGGGTCGTCCCGTCTGACGGAAAAGTCCACCACCCTCCCCTCCTCCCCGCTCGACAGTCTGCGCCAGTCCCACAGTCACATGACCACGGCTGATTGGTTGCTGGGTGGCGAGAGGAGGGACGACGACGCGTCCAAGTCAGACAAGTCATGGACGGTCTGCTCGTCGGAATCGTCGCTGTCGTCGGTATCTTCCCTGCAGTCGGTTTCGTCCGGTTGCCAGGCTCCCCCACCGGATCTGGCCGCCTGGATCTACCAGAAGTGTCTGTGATCCTGTCCGGTGTCGGGGATCCTACCTGGTGTCTGAATCCTCTGCTCTCAAGTCTGCTTGTCACAGTCCCATGGCTAATGGCTAGTAACACCTTGATTTCATCAAATATCACTTTCACTTGGAGTTCTGTTGTTGTAGTTAATTTTTTAGCTGAAACCCTACCCAACAAAATTGTATGTAGACAAATGATTGCATAGGTTATGTAACAATTATACTTGAAAATGTGTTACCTGCATACACACACACCCACACACACTCACACACACTCACACACACTCACACTCAAGAGGGATTTTGCAGCCGACTTAGGAGAGGTCAACCAATGGATTTCTGAATACCTTTTATTTACGCTTTTGCTTCAAGAAATCTTATTAAAATTTGATTGTGTTTTTGAGCATTTCAAACAGGAATGCACACACTTATTGCTGGTGAGATCGGAATTAGTTGAAAGTGGAGATATTTGAAAGAAAGGCGTGGCTACTGGAGATGGGAAGAGAAGATTGAACTTTGCAGTTGAAATTATGAAAATCATGTGAAGATGACACAGGGAAGAAACCTGTTGATATGACTGATATTTTTTTCAAATATATATGTAAAGTGGAACCCCCCTTTTAAGACTTCCAAAGATCTGAGAAAATCAAGTCTTAAAAATGAGGGAGTCTTAAAATGGCGGTAAATTTACAGAGGTTATGAAAAACCAAGTCTCAGAAAACAAGTGTCTAAAAAGGCAGGATGTTTTTAATTGGGGGGATCTTAAAAGGGGGGACCGGCACGGTTGGCCTAGTGGTAAGGCGTCCGCCCCGTGATCGGGAGGTCGTGGGTTCGAACCCTGGCCGGGTCATACCTTAGACTTTAAAATTGGCAATCTAGTGGCTGCTCCGCCTGGCGTCTGGCATTATGGGGCTAGTGCTAGGACTGGTTGGTCCGGTGTCAGAATAATATAATGTGACTGGGTGAGACATGAAGCCTGTGCTGCGACTTCTGTCTTGTGTGTGGCGCACGTTATATGTCAAAGCAGCACCGTCCTGATATGGCCCTTCGTGGTCGGCTGGGCGTTAAGCAAACAAATATACAAATCTTAAAAGGGGGGTTCATCTGTATCAGGTTTTAAGGAAAAAGAAAACAATAGAGGCAGTAAAAGATCTGTGACCACAGGTACATGACACTGTTTGGAGGTAAGAATGTTGCAGTCTTCCTGGCGCCTCTGTTATTCAGGCTTATAAGGTTGTGGACGTCTTGACTTGACTGACCTGCTCTATATTTCTGTTCTGTACAATCCACGCATGGTTCGTGATTGCATCAAACTCGGTCAACAGGGTAGCCAACACTAATTTAAAATAACCATTCAGCTTTCAGAAAAAGCACTAAAGTGTAGCTCTGAACTTGAGGGAGTTACTTCCCTTTACACACCTAACCCGAGGAAAGGTGAATTATTTTGTGTTGTGAAAAATGCCTTTTTTCCAGTTTCGTAGTCTGCTCATTTTGCGATCAGTACTAGGAATATTTCTTTAACTTGTGTTCCATGTAAGATTGAGTAATACTCACATATAAACAATACAGTTCAGTACTACCCAGGACAAAACAGCAGGAGTGTGTCGTTGTCATGGAAGGTTGGCGTAACTCTTTTGAAACTGATTTTTTAGGAGAAGGACAAAACTGATTATTATAATTATGAAATAGTGTTTATATTTGTTCCTGGTATGGATAGGAAGTTGAAATTTTTTTAAATCATGCATGGAATATTTCTCATGGAGAATGAATTACCTTGTTTGCATCAGTAGTATGAAAATAGACCAGGTGAAAGTTCAAACTCCGACCTTGCCATTCGCATGCATAAAACCGGATATTGTTCGTTCTGAGATGGCAAAATTTTCGAGCGTAGTTTTAAACTAGATTAGATAATATTACTCTTAAACGGAAGCCAATCAAAATAATATTGATATCGTCGGAAAGCTTAATCTTTCCTCTTTATGTCTTTAGTAGCGGGTTGTTGCTAATTTTAATGGCTTATCTCCGCGAGCGGAGTTTTCCCGGTTGGGGTCAAAACAACACAGCAAAAACTTCGTTCCGACGTCAGAAAAGCACAACTTTGCAACCATTTTCACACGCGTATTTCAAATGTTAGATTTTGAATCTAATACTTCATTTTTGTATTAAAGTAACTATGAAGAATCAATTATCATCTTGGTGTATTCTTTTTATTCATTTCATCTCATTCCGGCGAGTTTGAACAAGTTAAAAACCAGTGAAAAATCACACTCGGCGTCACTTTTCGCCACCCGCGAAGAGCACTTTGGAATACCTAGTCTAAAGCTAAAGAAAAATAAAATTTTAAAAAAAGCCAAGAATCGAGTTACGCCAAAATTCCTCGATGACGTCGATTTATACAGAGAAATGCTGATAACACAACAAATATCAATGGACTTCAAAAATTGAATTTTGGAAAGGCACCAGGAAAACTCAGGCATGAAAATTCTCCGTATTTTCCGTATTTTCTGTATTTTTGAAAAAAATAAACCGTATTTTTTTTTAATTTCCGTATTTTTCCTTTTTTTTTTTTTTTTTTTTTTTTTTCCTAGTCACAGTTATAGTAAAATAGTTTTGGGGCCATGTTTGAATCCAATTTTAAGGCTCAGATAGCCCCAGATTGCACCAAATTGCACCCTTGAAAAAAAAAATTTCCGGGGGTGCATGCACCCCCGGACCCCCCTAGAAGTCTTTGCGCTTCGCGCCTGCGAAACTTGGCGCCACGCGCCTGCAAAACTTGGCGCTACGCGCCTTCGAATTTTTTTTTCAGTATTTTTTTTTTTTTTCAGTTTTTATGCCTGAAAACTGAAAAAAAAAAACCCGTTTTTTTTCCTTTCCAAACCAGTGTCTCGCCTGTGTCTCGGACACTGTGACGAGTCAAAGGTCTGACTGGGAATGACCTGCAGTAAAATGGGAACGTTTCGTGTGAAAGGATTCCATTCTTGTGATACTTTCCTTTGTGGGAACAAGGTTTTATTCACAGCCACAGGGGCAAAGATGGAATGTTTGGGGGCTTTTGTGGTTGGTGGTGTCATTTTGGGGGAAGCTTGTTTATGGAGGGGGGTGGGTGGAGGCGAACTCTTACTCTTGACAGAATTGTCACAATGAACTCAGGGGTGCAAGAGTGAATGTTGAATGGAAACAAAGATAGAATTGCTGTGGTTGTTTAAAGTTTTACACTGACGGTAATTAAAATTGGTACTTTGTATATATTATTTTTTTTAAGGGACAAACTCGAACCAGGGTTCGTACAGGTCATGGAAAACCTGGAAAGTCATGGAATTTGATTTTTAATTTTCCAGGCCTGGAAAGTCATGGAATTTCAATGCAAGTCATGGAAAGTCATGGAATTTAACAAAAATAAGAAAGAAAAATAATTAAACTTTAGCAAGCCAGCGGCTATTTTCGTCGCCCAGCCATTCCCCCCCCCCCCCCCCCCCCCCCCCCTTTGTGTCGCCAGAACAAGGCTTGTTCGTATGACCAACTTCTCGTTCGTATTTGCATACGAGAATAACGGTATTTTTAACGGCACTTGAGCCAAAGCGAGGCTCACTTCCTTCCGTTATCTCGTCGTGTCGTCTGCGCTGCATTTGAGTCGGTTTCGTCGTAGAAACTGCGTAGAAACTGACTCAAATTCAGTGCAAAGCAAGCCAGTGTCAAAACTGGCAGTGACAAGACGTCAAAAGTTTGCGTGTTCGGAAATGGCGACCTGTGATTCATGGAAAATGTTATTGGGGCTCATGGAAAGTCATGGAAAAGTCATGGAATTTTGTTTCTAAAAACCAGTGGGGACCCTGTCGAACTCTTGACAGAATTGTCAGAATGAATGCAGGGGTGCAAGAGTGAATGTTGAATGGAAACAAAGATAGAATTGCTGTGGTTGTTTAAAGTTTTACACTGACGGTAATTAAAATTGGTACTTTGTATATATTATTTTTTTTAAGGGACAAACTCGAACTCTTGACAGAATTGTCAGAATGAATGCAGGGGTGCAAGAGTGAATGTTGAATGGAAACAAAGTAAGAATTGCTGTGGTTGTTTAAAGTTTTACACTGACGGTGGTGAACATTGGTACTGTGTGTGAACGGTGATCGTTGTGTGGTACGTTGGATGTAGCATTCGTGTTTGTCATGTTCACTCAAGTGTCTGTCACTTGATGCATTGGGGAAAATTACTCGTCAGGTTTAATAAAGAAAATCCAGCACTCAATTGGTGTAGCTTGTCACAATCATTTGATTTTGTGCGTCATTATCCTTTTAAAGTTTTCTTTGCCTTTCATTTATTTGCTTTTTTTCTTCTTCCTTTCAGATTTTTTGTTTGTTCTTTATGGTTGTGGGTTACTTGTATGCTAGCACATTAAGCTATGTTAGTGATGATTAATTATTTCGCAATTGAATTTTTTTTTAATTTGAGTACACCTTCTGTTTTTTGTTTTTATATTATATTTTCTGTTACTCAGATTAATCACAAATTGTCAATAGATTCATTATAGGTTATGCGACGCACTTTTACTTTAGTTTTGAATTGTTAGGGTTTTGTTTACATTATTCTTGATTATTTATATCAAATGTGTTTTCCCACTTTTTGTCATGGCATCTAGTAATCTATTATCGATGTATGCTTATATTTGTTTATCACAATCAGTTTATGTCTTTATTTATCTATGAAGTTATTTTCATGTTTGCTTCAAGCGTGAATTTAACTTTGTGGGGCACTTGATTCTTTTTTTTTCCAAGTCTGTATTTGTTGTACCACAGAGACAAATCCCGTCGCGATATAACCTTGAACGGTTGAAAACGACGTTAAACACCAAATAAAGAAAGAACAGAGACAAAATCTATGTTCCCAATGCATAATGAGAAGTCAAATAAACTGCATGCTTTCAGCATTAAAAGATGTGTTATGTTTCTCTGTGTGTGTGTGTTTATGTCAGTGTGCATGTGTGTGTATGTCAATGTGAGTGTGTGTGTTTGTGTCTGTACGTCAGGCTGTGTGTGTGTGTGAGAGTGTGTGTATATGTCGGTGTCAGTGTGTGTGTTTGTATGTCAGTGTGTGTGTGTGTTTGTATTTCAGTGTGTGGGTGTGTCAATGTGTGTATGTCGGTGTGTGAATCGATAGCATTTTGTGGTCTTTTAGTTAAGTTAGTTGCGCAGCTGTGTGTGTAACTGCCTGTGAAGGACAACAGCTGTTCGGCATTGAGCATGCTATACACTTTGTCTTGTCTTTTTCCACTCAAAAACAAAATCACCTTAAGGCAGCAGGTGTGTGGGTACCCTGTAGCGAACAGCAGGGAGCGACACTGAATCACACAAACCAGGCATTTGTATGTCAACACCCAGAACAGTAGATCCCATTATATTTGTTTAAACCTCCAGGGGTAACTTCAGAGGTTATGCGGAGAAAGGAGAGGGTTGGGTGTCTGAAATTGGATCGTCTTCGAAGAAGGGGTTTACCCTACGCGTGAATTTAGGGTGACACACAGGTAGGCCTACACTTTGCTTGCTTAGTTTTGGAAAACAAGTGGAAACACGAAGATTGTGAGCAGAACTTTTCACAGGGAAGACTGCAACTTTAAAGGCTTTAAACCATGCTTTGTGTGTGCCCCATTCCACAAGGTTTCTCAGCATCATCATGGAATGATCACTGCAACTTTAAAGGCTTTGATTAACCATGCTTTGTATGCCATACCACAAGGTTTCTCAGCATCATCATGGAATGATCACTGCAACTTTAAAGGCATTGATTAACCATGCTTTGTATGCCCCATACCACAAGGTTTCTAAGCATCATCATGGAATGATCACTGCAACTTTAAAGGCATTGATTATCCATGCTTTGTATGCCCCATACCACAAGGTTTCTCAGCATCATCATGGAATGATTCACTGCAACTTTAAAGGCATTGATTAACCATGCTTTGTATGCCATACATCAAGGTTTCTAAGCATCATCATGGAATGATCACTGCATGTATGCCATACCACAAGGTTTCTAAGCATCATCATGGAATGATCACTGCAAATTTAAAGGCATTGATTAACCATGCTTTGTATGCCCCATACCACAAGGTTTCTCAGCATCATCATGGAATGTTCACTGCAACTTTAAAGGCATTGATTAACCATGCTTTGTATGCCATACATCAAGGTTTCTAAGCATCATCATGGAATGATCACTGCAACTTTAAAGGCTTTGATTAACCATGCTTTGTATGCCCCATACCACAAGGTTTCTAAGCATCATCATGAAATGATCACTGCAACTTTAAAGGCATTGATTATCCATGCTTTGTATGCCCCATACCACAAGGTTTCTCAGCATCATCATGGAATGATCACCGCAACTTTAAAGGCTTTGATTAACCATGCTTTGTGTGTGCCCCATTCCACAAGGTTTCTCAGCATCATCATGGAATGATCACTGCAACTTTAAAGGCTTTGATTAACCATGCTTTGTATGCCATACCACAAGGTTTCTAAGCATCATCATGGAATGATCACTGCAACTTTAAAGGCTTTGATTAACCATGCTTTGTATGCCATACCACAAGGTTTCTCAGCATCATCATGGAATGATCACTGCAACTTTAAAGGCATTGATTAACCATGCTTTGTATGCCCCATACCACAAGGTTTCTAAGCATCATCATGGAATGATCACTGCAACTTTAAAGGCATTGATTAACCATGCTTTGTATGCCCCATACCACAAGGTTTCTAAGCATCATCATGAAATGATCACTGCAACTTTAAAGGCATTGATTATCCATGCTTTGTATGCCCCATACCACAAGGTTTCTCAGCATCATCATGGAATGATCACCGACTGCAACTTTACAGGTGTAAAGCCGAGCGGTCTTAGCTTCACATCAACTCTAACTGTCTGTGTCTGTGTCTTAGATGTTATACGTGTTTGAAGGTCCTTTGTCAGGATGGCAATCGCACGACAGGACAAACAGACACACAGAATATAAACTTAAGAAGAGGCAGGTGAAGTTCAGAATTGTATTGAATCAAAACAACCAGGGACCTATATTTAGAATATAGGTCTATGAAACAACTCAATACAAGGCGTAGGTTCTTTTCAGAAAGTATATCTGTACATTGGTTCACTCTATTCCTGTAATTTTCCTACTACTTAAAAATATATTCTAAGTCCTAAAATGGCTGAAAATTTGGGCATGACCGGTAGGTACCCTTAGCAAAATACGCTACTGAAAAAATATCCTATGTCCTAAAATGGCTGAAAATTTGGGCAGGGGTTCGGGGCCTGAGTAAAAATAAAGTAAAAGAGTAAAGCGACGCCACTCTACTCGCCGTGTGGTAACCTGGGACTGCGGAACGTTTTTTGTTAAACCTGTTAGTTCAGTCCACAGGGCGGAGTCCGATATACCATTTAGACACTTAAAGCCAGGTTGGTTGCTCCGACCCCGGAGGACAATTTAGGTTACATGGGAGAGGGGGGGGAGGTTCACAGACTGGTCTCTCCGACCTCCATGGCTTGAATCCAGTCAGTTCGGCGCCATCGTGTCAGAGCCAATTAAATTCTACCGCAAGAGAACAATGGAAAAGGACTGTATCATACCTATTTCCAAACCATTTACTAAGCGAAAGAACAAATATGATTTTAGAGTGTGAATCTTAATTCCACACAGTTTCAATACTAACTTAGATAATATATTCTGCTCTCTACGCCTTCTCTTCTTCTTCACTCTATATACTTTGAGAAGAAAATTGCATAATATGGAGAAAAGACAAAAATATTCCTGTAGTCGCTTTTCTCCACACAGCATTAAACCATGCTTTGTATGCCCCATACCACAAGGTTTATTAGCATCATCATGGCATCATCAGCATTTAACAGACTGTTGGTTTAAGCGTGTTTTTATTAATTTCTTGTATACATGTTAAATACAGTAACAACATTAAGAACGTTAACATGTAAGCAGACTGCTTATCAGGGCCGGACCAAATGAGTTGTAAGGGGGGGGGGGGGGGGGGGTTCCTCCTTTTTTGGGGGGGCAAATCAGCGAAGTGGCGAAGCCACAAGCGCGCGCCTGCTCGAACTAGGGGGGTCCGGGGGCATGCTCCCCCGGAAAATGTTTGAAAAACAGTTAAAATCTGTGCAATCTGGTGCATTCTGGGCCTTGTTTTCGAGGGTTAAGAGCAGCATTGTTTTGGTGCTAAAACTAGTAAAAAAAACAACAACACTCAAAGCAAGGTACATGCTTTTTCCAGGGGTAGGGTTCCGGAACCCCTGGAACCCCCCCCCCCCCCCCCCCCCCCCCTGGGTCCGGCCCTGCTTATGGACACGTTCTAAAACTGATAATCAATACACATTCTGATAACAAGACATGGCGAACAAGTAATAACTTCAACCCTTTTCTTTCAAAATATTTCATAATAGTTTATACAAATAAAGAGAGAGAGAGACAGAGAGACAGAGAGAGAGACAGAGAGAAAAAAAAAAAGAGAGAGAGAGAGAGAGAGAGAGAGAGAGAGAGAGAGAGAGAGAGAGAGAGAGAGAGAGAATGCTTTGCTACATCTATTGCTGTCACTGTTAATATAATATCAGCCGAAGCGATCAGTTGACATAACGTAATCTTGTACAGCAGAAAATATGTTCGTGTTCAAAGATATAGTTAAATCAGTATTTCCAAACAAAAGTGTTTTGCAATCCAGAGCAGACTATTGAATAAAATGGTTCTATGTTCTTTAAATTTTGGACAATGTAACAAAACGTGTTCAGCGTCTTCCGGGCGTACTCCACGCGTGCATTCTAAATTATCAGAGAGGTGTCGGTTAACAAGGTCTTGTTGCAAATCGCTCATATTTAATCTCAACCTGCTGTGAAATACCTGTGCCTTACGGTTGCCTAAATAATAATACTGTGGAACAACAACATCTCCATTGGTCAAAAATCTTTTAAATTCACCAACTGACTGCGTTTGTCGTATATTTTCTGGAAGATTATTCCACAAAGCTGTCGTTGAAGGAAAAAATGAAGATTTACATAACTCACTTCTGCATAATGGAACCTTACGTTCAAGAGGGCGTCGTCTGTGGTAAGGATTTACATCGGAAACCAAGACCGGCAGTTTGGAATATAAATATGCTGGGGTTAAACGATTTACAATACGATTTTATAATACAGCAAGAGTTTATGACGACGTCGCCTTTCTTTCAGGGGCACAAAACCCGATTCATTATGCAATTTTTGGTGGCTTGTACCACAAACTGCACCTACAATAATTCGGATTGCATCGAGATGCAAGGTCTCCAACTCGTCTGCCAAACACTTTGTACAGTTATCCCAAATAACGTCCGCGTAATCAAACAATGGTAATATAAAGGATTTGTATATAACTTCAAGCGATTTTCTGTTTAGACGATACTTGAATAAACCAAAACACGCAATTGACTTTCTACACTTAGCAATGAGACTTTTTATGTGGGAATCCCATTTACAATTACCTTGTAGGATGATGCCAAGGTGCTTGTGATTTTCAACATCAATCAAAACTGCATCTTCAAAATACAATGGTGGAAGTAACACATTTTTTTGCCTACTAATGTCCAACAATTCTGTCTTTTGACAATTAAAAGTGACTTTCCATTTTTAAAGCCCATGCGCAAATTTTATCCAAATCAGAATTCAAAATCTCAGCTCGTGTAACATCGTTATCTAAACATAATACATGTTCGTATCGTCTGCAAAGAGTTTCAACACTGATTCAAGACCAGTACCAATATCGTTAATATAAATGAGAAATAATAGAGGTCCTAAAACAGAACCCTGAGGGACACCAGCAGAAGGGGTGACATAACTTGATTTGGTTCCTTTCAGTACTACTGCTTGTCTGCGATCACTCAAGTAATGTTCGAACCAAACAAGCAAGGGACCCCCTATACCTATCGCCTCAAGCTTGTGTAGCAGACCACGATGCCAAACTTTATCGAAAGCTTTAGATACATAAAAAAATATTGCCTGTGACATAATGTTTGTATCAAGTGCAACACAAAAATCGTCATATATACTCAGTAGTAAAACCAGATTGACAGTGTGTAATCAGATTATAATTGTGCAAATAACCAAACACACGGATTTGTACACATTTTTCGAGCACCTTCTCAATACAACTCAGCAAAGAGATTGGACGGTAGTTGGAACAAGCACTCCTATCGCCTTTCTTATAAATGGGCGTAATGTGAGCAGTTTTCCAGACAACTGGAAAGACACCCTCGGACAAGGATCTGTTAAAGAGAACTGTAAGCGGTGAAATAATAACAGGTAGTCCAGCTACAAGCAATTTATTATGTACTAGAGGAATACCCGGCTTCGCCGGGGTGAATCGCGAGACAGAGACAGACAGCGTGGCGGTTCATCACAATCACCTCTGCAAGCGAAGTCCTGTCAAACGGGATTGAGAATTTTAGAGCTTATTTCTTAGCCCTATATTATCTGTTGTGGCTTCTCAAATGCCAGACAAAAGCCGCTAGACCCCATCACAAACAGAACTCTACAATCCACAGGTTTTTGCCCACACACACACACACAAACACACACACAGAGAAGCAGTATCTATATATATATACGACTTGTGTCTGTGTGTCTGTGTGTCTGTGTGTTTGTGTATTTGTGTATTCGCCATGCACGGCCAAAGTTCTCGATGGATCTGCTTCAAATTTGGTGGGCTTATTCAGAGAGACCCCGGACACAACCTCATCGATGAGATATTTCAACACGTGCTCTCAGCGCGCAGCGCTGAACCGATTTTGGTTCCACCTCAGCTATTTTGGTTCCACCTCAGCTACCCGGGCCCCCATACCGACACACCATAGCCGCTACACCACATCACAACGCCAAAGTTCTCGGTGGATCTTTTTCAAATTTGGACACCGTATTCAGCTACACCCCGGACACAATATCATCGATGAGATATTTCAACACGTGCTCTCAGCGCGCAGCGCTGAACTGATTTTGGTTTTTGTGTTCATTTCACCATTATAAGTAACTCTTCCTTATCTTCTCCAGTGTTTGGCGTTTATCTCCCTTCCTTCGTGTGGCTTTCCCGTTCAGTTGTAAGTTACTACTATTTTTAGAATGTCACTGCGCTGTCCACTGCGCTGTCCACAACGCTTCCCTTGCACCCGTAAGTTGTTCTTACTGTCAAAGTGAAAAGGTCGAATCAATTTATAGCCACGCGAAAAATACACTCTCACCTATCTCTATATATTTATAGATACAGATATGCATATATATATACGGCTTCTCTGTGTGTGTGTGTGTTTGTGTGTGTGTGTGGGCAAAAACCTGTGTATTGTAGAGTTCTGTTTGTGATGTGGTCTAGCGGCTTTTGTCTGTCTGTATGTACTGGCATGTGAGAAGCCACAGCAGATAATATAGGGCTAAGAAATAAGCTCTAAAATTCTCAATCCCGTTTGACAGGACTTCGCCTTCAAAGGTGATTGTGGTGAACCGCCACGCTGTCTGTCTCTGTCTCGCGCCGTTCACCCCAAATTCCCGTTTCTGAGTAACTATTTTTAGAATGTCACTACGCTGTCCAGAACGCTTCCCTTGCACCCGTAAGTTGTTCTTACTGTCAAAGTGAAAAGGTCGAATCAATTTATAGCCACGCGAAAAATACACTCTCACCTATCTCTATATATTTATAGATATAGATATACATATATATATATATATATATACGGCTTCTCTGTGTGTGTGTTTGTGTGTGTGTGTGTGGGCAAAAACCTGTGGATTGTAGAGTTCTGTTTGTGATGGGGTCTAGCGGCTTTTGTCTGGCATTTGAGAAGCCACAACAGATAATATAGGGCAAAGAAATAAGCTCTAAAATTCTCAATCCCGTTTGACAGGACTTCGCCTGCAGAGGTGATTGTGATGAACCGCCACGCTGTCTGTCTCTGTCTCGCGATTCACCCCGGCGAAGCCGGGTATTCCTCTAGTATATATATATATATGTATATCTATATCTATAAATATATAGAGATAGGTGAGAGTGTATTTTTCGCGTGGCTATAAATTGATTCGACCTTTTCACTTTGACAGTAAGAACAACTTACGGGTGCAAGGGAAGCGTTCTGGACAGCGTAGTGACATTCTAAAAATAGTTACTCAGAAACGGGAATTTGGGGTGAACGGCGCGAGATAGAGACAGACAGCGTTGCGGTTCACCACAATCACCTTTGAAGGCGAAGTCCTGTCAAACGGGATTGAGAATTTTAGAGCTTATTTCTTAGCCCTATATTATCTGCTGTGGCTTCTCACATGCCAGAACATACAGACAGTTAGTTAAAATTAATATTAAAAGTCCTACGGTTTTGAGCCATTAAGGACTTGAGTGTTTGTCCGCTTTCAAAAAGAGGAAAGAAAGAAACAAAAAATAAGGAGAGGAGGGCAGGGGGTGGGGTTGAGTTGACAATGCTCTGTGGAATTTGTTAAAATGAAAAGTAGTTAAGATGTTTCTTGGTAAGAATTATAAGTCTGTATTCTATATCTTGAATAACGGGCTTGTAATATTATTTTTATTTTATTTCAAATCGAGTTAAAAAGTGGAACCTTTCAGGATCACCAATAAAACCAAATAGATGAGCAAGTAAGAGGAACACGAACAATAAATCTCAAAACTTTTTACAAATAAAAGGATTAAGATGTAAGCCACGAAGGCCGTGGTAATAAAAACAATATGTACAGTTTGGCGACTAGTGGGCCTTGGGTGAGGATATGTTGTCTAGAAGGTAGTCGCTGGAATCAGGAGGGATGGCGGGAGCCACTCGACCTCAAACTGAAACACGCTGATGTGATAATCTGGGCTTAGTTATACCCACAGCCCCATGTCCGAGTCCCTGACCAGTCGGCACAGCAGCAAGCTGTGTGACCAGCCTAGAGAACTGCTACTGCGCAGATAATCCTGGGGACTCAGACCATGGAGCTGCATATGGTCATATAAGGTTTTAAAGGTAATTCTATTTGTAGCGCATGGAGCGAAAATGTGTTGAAATGAATAGGGTTCTCCACAATGGCAGGACTTGTTAAAGATATGGAAGCGGCAGCCGCCGGCACGGAGGCGTCTGAAGATAGTGAGGAGGTTTGTTGGGAGATCGGGGTGTAGATCGTTCATATCAATGGGTTGATAGGACAGAGATGTTACGTACTGACTTCGAATGAGTTTACGGATTTTACTGTAGAACTCGGTTACTGAGTAGCCGATGTTAGTGTTAGCTGGGCTATATTCTGCCGCTTCTTTGGCAGCGACATCCGCCAGTTCATTTCCCCGGACCCCTACGTGAGAGGGGACCCAGAGAAATGATACGGATGTGCCGGATGAGATTAACTGGTGACATATAAAGAGGATTTCTCTTTGTAGCTCTGCCCGATTTGATGTGTTTCGATGCAGAGCTTGTAATGAAGAGCGCGAGTCAGAGCAGAAAACTACCGCACGCGGTGTGACTGGGAGGTCATTTATAAAAGTGCATGCCATGAGCAAGGCAAATAGCTCGGCTGAGAATATGGAGATGTCTTTATTAAGAGTGTATTTCCTTGAGATTTTGAGATCTGGGATCACAAAGGCGCAGCCAACGCTGCCGTCTGCAAATTTGGATCCGTCAGTAAAGACTTTTAAATGCTCCGAGAATTTGTAGTTTAGGGTTTCTTTTGTAACAGTAGCTAGGTAGACGGGGTTATCTTTTTTGGTAGTATTATCTTCACTGTCGTATATGATAGTAGGGGTTTCCTCAAGCCAAGGCGGGTAGGAGGGCGGGGGGACCCTGGCCAGCTCACTGACCTTCACCCCGCTATCGGCTAGAATGCGGTTTACTGTGTCGGATAAGGGTAGCGTTTTGGCCAAGAGTTGAGTGCTATGTTTGGTGTTGGCCTCATAATTTTGGTGCTGAGGAAAAAAGTCAGTCAGGACCTCGCAGGCAGAGTTCTCTACCGCGTGGGCTCTGACAGCATACTGAGCTGAACGGAGTTTTATCTCATCCACAAGGGGCAGCCACCCACACTCGCTGTAGACTCGACTCTTACTCGCTTGTTGGGAGAGTCCCAGAGCTATTTTGAGCGCCCTGCACTCTATAATAGCCAGTTTTTTCATGAGCGCCGGGCGCGTCGCGAAATAAGCTTCGCACCCGTAAAGGAGGCGGGAGCGAATTAATGCCCGCACTACCTCTGTGACACACTTACGTCCTCTGGCCCAGGATTGGGACGCCAGGTAGCGTATGATATAAAGATCCTTGTTGGCCTTATTGATCAGATGTTCGATATGACTGGTCCAGTTAAGTCGGGTATCGATGATAACGCCGAGGAACTTAACTTCTGAGCTCGGTTTGATAATATCACAACCTATCTTTATACTGCAGTTCCTGTACAGTTGTCTACGGGAGACAACAAGAAAGACTGTTTTATTTGAGGCTAGTTGGAAGCCGTTGGTGTACATATATTGACAGAGGTTGTCGATTTTAGTTTGGTAAGAAGATAAGTCAACAGTGTTGGTAACTCTGTTATGGCGTGGTCTATTAGTGTCTATTAAGGCGAGGTCGTCCGCATACAGAAGTACACTGGCACCGTCAACCTCAACAGAAGTAATGTCATAGAGCATGATGCTGAATAAGTTTGGCGCGATGATACTGCCCTGGGGAACCCCCATGTCCAGCGCATGGGTTTCGGACACCGAAGAGCCCACTCGGACAGACATCTTGCGATTGCTGATGAAGTTTTTGATGAATTGGTACATGTGGCCAGAGACACCGATTCTGCCGAGTTTTAGGAGTAGACGAGCATGCCAGACGCTGTCGTACGCAGATTTAATATCAAAGAAGGTTCCAAGAAGAGAATTATTACTATGTGCCAAGGTCTTTTTGATTTTTTCAGTGACGTGCACAATGTGGTCCGCATACATACTGACACACCAATGCCGCTAGACCACATCACAAACAGAACTCTACAATCCACAGGTTTTTGCCCACACACACACACAAACACACACACACACAGAGAAGCCGTATATATATATATGCATATCTGTATCTATAAATATATAGAGATAGGTGAGAGTGTATTTTTCGCGTGGCTATAAATTGATTCGACCTTTTCACTTTGACAGTAAGAACAACTTACGGGTGCAAGGGAAGCGTTGTGGACAGCGCAGTGGACAGCGCAGTGACATTCTAAAAATAGTAGTAACTTACAACTGAACGGGAAAGCCACACGAAGGAAGGGAGATAAACGCCAAACACTGGAGAAGATAAGGAAGAGTTACTTATAATGGTGAAATGAACACAAAAACCAAAATCAGTTCAGCGCTGCGCGCTGAGAGCACGTGTTGAAATATCTCATCGATGATATTGTGTCCGGGGTGTAGCTGAATACGGTGTCCAAATTTGAAAAAGATCCACCGAGAACTTTGGCGTGGTGATGTGGTGTAGCGGCTATGGTGTGTCGGTATGGGGGCCCGGGTAGCTGAGGTGGAACCAAAATAGCTGATGTGGAACCAAAATCGGTTCAGCGCTGCGCGCTGAGAGCACGTGTTGAAATATCTCATCGATGAGGTTGTGTCCGGGGTCTCTCTGAATAAGCCCACCAAATTTGAAGCAGATCCATCGAGAACTTTGGCCGTGCATGGCGAATACACAAATACACAAACACACAGACACACAGACACACAGACACAAGTCGTATATATATATAGATTCCGTCAGGGCCCACGGCCTTGGATAAATCTAAGTTCCTTAGCACTTGGACAACTTCTGCTTCTGTCAATTCAAAAGTCAGTAAAGACATACCGCACCAATTTGCCTCGGGCAGGGGATCGTCTGGATTTTCAACTTTAGACTGGCTTTCAAAATAGTTATTAAACAAAATCGTTTTTTCACAAATGTTATCAATAATTTTTCCATTATCCTCTAGCGGTGGGATTTCATTACATGCAACACCTTTTTTCTTCAGAAAGGAATTAACAAATTGCCACCAATTTTTGCTTCCGAAGTTCTGTTTACAATTTATCCTCTCATCAAGTTCTAAGAAATAATCTCTTTTTCGTTTACGAATTTCATCTGTGTACTGATTTCTTAACAGACTGTTGCTTTCATGTAGTGAAAACCGAAACAGATAGACTGCAGAACAACAATAAAACAAGAAAGGTTACTTTTTTTTTTAACCAGGGGCGGATCACATAATTTTTAAAGGGGGGGGGGGGGGTAAAGTAAATTTTAAGGGGCTTATTGTCCGTCAGGTCTTAATTGCCTATATTGGACATGAATTGGTTTATACGATTCGAGTTTTTACGCCCTCACGGCTTTTGGTGTATGCGTGTTTAGGTGGTATCAGCCATCTGCACTTATGGTAGAATGACCAAGATCTTTAACGTGCCATTGTGGTGACACGGGGGTGGGTGTCCGTTCCGGCCCGGATTCGAACCAGCGACCTTTCGATCACAAGTCCAGTGCTCTCCCAGGGGGGGGTTCCAACATATGCTCCCCCCACGAAAATGTTGATAAAAACAAGGAAAATCAAGCAATCTGGTGCAATTTGAGCCAAGAAACTTTCCCTAATACACCTTCCAACAGTTAATTTAAAAAACTGGATCAAAACAAGGAACACTGACTGATCTGGTGCAACCTGAGCCAACACATTACCCAACTACCTTCCAAAACTGACCGTCATTTAGAAGGCAAACGGCGGCTCTTTTGTATCTACCTGAGCAAAGTACACAAACACACCTCACCGCTAACTTGACTGGCCTTGCAGCGAACTACAATGGAGATCTTGCAGACTGCAGGGGCGGATCAGTTGCTTTGTAAGGGGGGGTGCACTTTGAATCGAAAGTGAATGTGATGGGCGCAAAGCGCCCGAATTTGCTAGGGGGATCCGGGGGCATGCTCCCCTGGAAAAAATGTTGGCCCAAAGAAGCAAAATGGTGCCATCTGGTGCCATTTGAACTTAGAAAATTAATGGTCATAGAATCAGCTTTCCAATTTTTTTTATTTTTTTTTTGCTGGAGGGGGGGTGCACCTGCACCCTGTGCACCCCCCCCCCCCTCGTCCGCCCCTGGACTGTGCCATTGCGATGAAAAGAAAAGTAAGTAGAGTACGTTCCTCTTGCATCGCGCCACTCCAGTGAAAAGTGAAATTGCCTATTATGCCGGGAATGGGCGCAATTGGTGTTGAGTTCTTTTCCA
>NC_090246.1:80247094-80267094 GCF_037325665.1 Littorina saxatilis
GTGGAATACATGAAATGTGATATGAATGCTGTTTTTATACGTTATACTCTTACTTTTTCCCAAGCGCAAGACAAATTCTTCTACAAATTGAAGCCAATAAAATTTGAGTTGAGTTGAGTTGAGTTGTAGTAAAATGTAAGCCAAGGTACGTGGTTCATACAACAGACTGTATAATTATATATATAAAAAAAAGTTTGGTTCAGCCTTAGTGGCTGTTTTGTGACCGCGCCTTCCGACATGCTCTACGGTTTAATGTACAGTGGAACCTCTCTTGATAAGACCTTCACAAATCTGAGATAATCAGGTCTTGAAAAGGAAGGGAGTCTTAAAATGAACGTAAATTTACAGACGTTGTGAACACAATATCTAAGCTGAGAAAACTAGGTCTTCTACTTCTTCTTCTTCGTTCATGGGCTTAGACTCCCACGTTCACTCATGTTTTTAGCACGAGTGGATTTTGACGTGTACGTATGACCGTTTTTACCCCGCCATTCAGGCAGCCATACGCCGATTTCGGGGGAGGCATGCTGGGTATTTTCGTGTTTCTATAACCCACCGAACTCTGACATGGATCTTTTCCGTGCGCACCGTTGGTCTTGTGCTTGCGTGTACACACGAAGGGGGTTAAGTCAGTTAGCAGATCTGCACATAAGTTGACCTGGGAGATCGGAAAAATCTCCACTCTTAACCCACCAGGCGGCAGCGACCGGGATTCGAACTCACGACCTCCCGATTAGGAGGCCGACGTCTCAGTTACCACCACGCCACTGCGCCCGTCAAAACTAGGTCTCAAAAGGGGGGAATCTTAACCCGGGGGTCTCAAAGAGGGGCTCCACTGCATAGCCTCCGATCAAGTTGTACGCTTCAGTGATTGCCAGGTCTTCAAGCACCGACGAACTTTTATTAAAGATAATCCAGGCTATATTTGCCTGCACTACATTTCGCCGCCCAGCCCTGGCTTGGGAAAAGGGAAAACCCCGCTAAAAGGGGAATTGACATTTCCCACAAAGGGACGCCCGCCGAGAACTGCATTCATAATGCGAGCGCAACGTCAGCGCTTTGACGGCCTTACCTGCCAACACCCTTACCTATTCATTCGTAAGCTTTCATGTCTACTCGTCAAGCTCAGAAGGGGGGGGGGGGGGTAAGACTGTGACGTGGGCCTTTATACAGAGGACAGACAGTCCTGGAAAGGGGAAGTTTTCGGATACAAGTCTGGATGGTGGATAACAAAAAAGTTATTGATCTTTTTATGCCCGTTTGCGGAGTGGAGGAGGGGTTGGGGGGATGATTGACACTCTCCTGGACCTTTGCACTACTTGAACTGAGGAAAACAAGTCCTGGAAAGGAAGAGTTTTCGAATACAAGTCTTCAGTGGTGGAAAACAAAACCTAGTTATTGATCTGTGTATGCCCGCTTGCGGAGTGGAGGAGCGATGTCGGGGTGCGTGCACTGAGGTATACTGCTGTAGTCTATATATATGTATAACTCAATGGGTGGGCGGGTGGTGGTGGGGGGGGGGGGTGGGGGGTTGTTAAATGTGACACTGTCGTAGACCTTTGCACAGAGGACAGAAAGTCCTGGAAAAGGGGATTTTTCAGATGGAATTCTTCATGATGGAAAACAAAACCTAGTTATTTTTTGTCATGACCGCTCGCGGAGTGGAGGGGGGGGGGAGGGGGCTGTGTGCTGGGGGAGGGGAGGGTGAGGCGAGGAGGGGGAGGGAGGGAGGGGATAACACTGTCGTGGGCCTTTACACAGAGAAAAAATCCTGGAAAGGGGGAGTTTTCAGATAAAAGCCTTGATATGCGGAGGTGAGGAGGAAAACGTGTTTATTGACAGTTGACAGGGCGGGAAGAGAGGGGAGGGGGGATAATATCGAGGAAAGAAAGTCCCGGAAAAGGGGACTATTTCAGAAAAAATCTGGATGCTAAAAAACCCAAAAAAAACCATTATTATGTTTGCAATCATTCATACTTACTCGAGGAGGGTGAAAGAGCGGGGGGGGGGGGGGGGGGGGGTCGGGGAGGGGAACGCAGAACGCAGAATGGTTTATTGTACTAAGCTTAGGTCACAAACCCACATACAAACTAAGGGGGGGGGGGGGGGGGGGGCGATTGAAAAAGTAGGGGGAAGATAAAAACAACAAAAACAAAAACATGAAATAAAAAATTGGAACAAATTGCTGCTACTTGTACCTACAAAACATTCAATATTAACATATTCATTTACTAGGGGAGGGGAGAGAGAGGGGGGGGGGGGGGGAGAAGGGGAGAGGGGAGTTTACCACGAGGGCCTTCACACAAGCAGGAGAAAGAAAGTCCACGAAAGGGGGAATTTTGAAATAAAAGTCCGAATGTTGGAAAATAAAACCTATTTGTTCATTATCTTTTATATCTACTCGGGGAGGGTGGGAGATGGGGGTGCTGGAGAGGTGAGGGAGGCGGGGGGGGGGGGGGGGGTAAAGGCACGTGTCGGGGACACTAAAAAGAAAAGTTCAGGTGGGGAACATTTCAGGTACAAAAAATGTGTCTGCTGGGAAAGCCGTTTCAAGCTATGTCACTCCGACGGCTTCAGTTATTGACCTATTTTCCGTTAAAGCTGCTGCACATTTGGCTATGAGTAAAATGAAAAGATTGGGACAGAACATGGTTGGAACGACGCTGTCTGACAAAACGGATCAATCAAGTGATGAGTTCGGTCACTACTGTCAGGGGCTTGCTCCGCCTTCGCCACGGGTTGTCCTGGTATTGCAGTACCTCCAGGCTCGGCCCTCTCCTCACAACGAGGAGTAATAATCCAATTCAAAAGTCATGAGCACACACCCAAAGCTTTGAAAAAAAAGGTTTATGATGTGTAGTGAGTAAATATGCCTTTTGTTGTGGAGAGAGAGAGAGAGAGAGAGAGAGAGAGAGAGAGAGAGAGAGAGAGAGAGAGAGAGAGAGAGAGAGAGAGAGAGAGAGAGAGAGAGAGAGAAACGTCTTACTTTCGATATCAGTCAGTGTGCATGGTTGTGCACTTTGCATTGATATATAGAGCTTAATTTTCACTCCTCTCTCGCCAACGGCCATACCACGTTGAAAGCACCGGTTCTCGTCCGATCACCGAAGTTAAGCAACGTCGGGCCCGGTTAGTACTTGGATGGGTGACCGCCTGGGAACACCGGGTGCAGTTGGCATCATTTTTTTCCGTGTTTTTTTTTCTATTTCTCCTTGGTGGTAGTATATTGTTTTTTTCATTGTTTTAATTTTTTTTTTTACAACTAGCTGACGGATAGGATAATTGTTGCTGATGGTGAAGGACGGCCAAGATTGTCTTTTCTTTAGTAGGGGGAGTCGTCCCGGAATGCAGTGTTGATTTTGATGGTGGGCTTGTGCAGTTTGCATCGATATATAGAGCTTAAATTTCCCTCCACTTTCGCCAACGGCCATACCACGTTGAAAGCACCGGTTCTCGTCCGATCACCGAAGTTAAGCAACGTCGGGCCCGGTTAGTACTTGGATGGGTGACCGCCTGGGAACACCGGGTGCAGTTGGCATCATTTTTTTTCCTCCCGGCGTCTTTCTGTTTAGTTTTCTTGTTCTTTTTGGTGTATTTTTTCTCTGTTGTTCCAATGTTTCATTGTTTTGTTTATTATGTATTTGATTTCCTAACTGTTGATACATTTTGCAGATAATTATGATCACGCTTGATGAGCGACATCGTATTGGATGGAAGAGGTGAGTATCATGTTTTTTTCTCAAATGTTATTTGTTTGTTTGTGTGTCTGTGTCGAGTGTGTTTACACAGCATACCTCTCCTCTGTATGTACTGTGGTCAGAGAGAGAGAGACTTACCTGACGTCGGCCTGACGTTGTTCAAGCTGTGAAAAGAACCATTTTGTGCAGGAAAGGGTGTTTTTGCAGTGCATAGTGGCTTACTTTTAAATAACAACGTTGAGTGGGACGAAATGGACCTTCAGGATAAAGGAATGGGGGGATGGGTGTGCAATTGGTGGGTTGAAAATGTAGCTTTGTCAAGTATGGAAGGGCAGCGTCCCTGTTTGTAAGTGTCTGCAACTTTCATGGCACTTGATTTTTGAGGCCGGAGGGGTTATTTATGTCATGTCATGAATGTCGTGTTCTGTCACGTGCATGTCATGTCACACTCAGCACGAGTAATTCACTGCAGTTGCTGGCCCGTAGAGTGCGTTCTTTCACAAGCAAACATGCTGATTACATAGCGACTGCTTTAACGCACCTCGAGCTTACATAGCCAAGTCAGTGCTCAAATAGCGATTTTCTCCCGAATTCCTGAGGGTAAAGGGGGACAATCACATTTTCGTTGTGTCTTAAACACACGACACAGCTCCCTCTGCTCTTGGCGTGGGTCCAGAAAGGGGGCTAGCTGCCCTTGGTGGCGTTCCCACTCGCCCTGCAGGAGTCCTCGTGTTTCTCGGGAGAGAAGTGAAAGTCGCTAGAGGGGTGAGCTTCAGCTCACTCTTTGTCTGGGGACGCTTTTGTTACCCTGCTTTTATCCTGCCTTTTTAACCCTGAGCTGTTTGGCTTGTTTTTTCTTGGTGACCGTACCGTACCTTGTAAGTGATGAGCCAAGTTGCTAAACACAAACTGCCAAACACCACCTTTGCTGATAGGCGGGAAACGTTCATCTGGGTAGATAACTACCTTCCAACGGACACCACTGCTCTGAGGGAGCAAGATTGGTCCCTTAATATGGACCAAACAGCAAGCGGTTCTGACCGCGCCCCAGATATTCCCATGGAATCACTGAATGAGACTGACCGGGCCAGCCGGACTGGTCAGTCCCCAAAATCCAAACAGCTTAATAAAGCAATCACCAATGAGAAAACCAGCATATCTTCTCCTTTCAAGAGAAAGAGATTGCGGGAGGACGACCCTGAGGGGGGGCAGAGCTCTCCGGAATCTCTTCTCTTCCGGGATAGCCCCCCACGCTCTCAGATTACTGATCATTTTGAGGAAGACTTCACCGAAGTCAATCGTAAGAAGCCCAAAAAGAAAAAGAAGCAAAAGGTCCTCTGCGAGGGTCCCCCTCTTCAGGGAAACACAGGTATTTCCCATGCAACATCTGCCCGGGGGGTCGACACCTCCCAACCCCTAACTGAATCACAAGAAAACCAGACAACTCAACAGCCACTACCACCTGCCAATACACACACACACACAAAACAAAGACCCCGAAGAAAACTTCTTTACCAACCCAAGCAACCTCCTCCCTCCTTCTTAGAGTTCCCCGTGGTGGTGCAGGACCTGAAGGAGGGCCCTGCAACATTGCAGGGACTCGGCCTCAGGAGGAAAAAAACTTTTGACCTTGCCATCGGCGAGGTCAAAGAAATACGCATGCTGGCAGCTGGGAGCGTCCTGGTAGGGTGCTCCTCAGCATCACAACAAAACAAGCTATTGAGGCTGGACTCGATCGGCGGCATCAAAGTGAAATGCCACCGTCCGGAGGTAACAACCGAAGGTGTCATTAAACGCATACCCACAATACATTCAGGAACAGACCTGTCTGAGATGGCAGTGGGCGTGCGCGTCCGGATGGAGGATGGGAGTCTTGTAGAAAAGGGCCCCTCCTCGGTTCGATCTTTTCGCCGTCTTCTCCTTAGGGATGGGAAACCGTCTCAGGCGGTCCGTGTCACGTTTACAACGGCAATTCTTCCAGACAGCGTCGTTCTGGAGAGTGAGGTGTACGGCGTCGAACCCTACACTCCTCCAGTGCGGCGCTGTACGAAGTGCCAGAGACTATCGCACCTAAAACAACAATGCAAATCAAAAGTGCAGATCTGCCCCCGATGTGGCTCCAAGGGCCACGACGGAGCGACGTGCACCAAGGCCAAACATTGCGTAAACTGCAAGGGCGAGCATTCCGCCGCTTATCTTGGATGCCCGGAAATGAGACTGAGGCTGCAGGCCAATAAGATCAGGTCGGCAGCATACATACCATATTCTGAGGCCCTGGATCGGGCGCGGCGCGAGCTCGCCAAACAACAAAATAAAACAGCGACTGCCCCAGCGGAAATGAGGGACTCCTTCTGGCGTCCCCCTCCGCAACCGATCCGGCGGACCTCAACCCCCCGGTCCGGGTACTCTTTGGCTGTCCAGAGACCCCCCCTGGGTGGGCAAGTAAATAAAATACAAGAAATCAAAAACAAAATGACCGAACATGACAATACACTCCTTCCAGTTCATGCGGACAGTTCTGCTGCAACCGCGAAGCACCAAACAACTTCGCAAAATCCAAATCCTGGCCCCCAGGCGCCCTGTAAGTCTCAAACGGCTCGGGCAGAGGCGCCGCTTCATGGGACCCCCGGGTTAAAGGCCTCCCTCCTACGCAAAGCCCAGAACAGGAAGGAGGACTCGAAAGAAGAGCAGCTCTTCGAGAGGTTGATGGGGAGAATGGAGGAGGGATTGGCCCAGAGATTCAGAGAATACAAACTTAAAACTGAACAGGAAATAAAGCAGCAGATGAGGGAGGAGCAGGAGAAGGCAGAGCTTGAGCTAGCCGACGCTGCACTAGATAAGCTAAAAACAGGAGAGCAATATGCAAATTTAAATGAACAACAAAGAGGCCTTCAAGGTTTCATCGAGCAGTGCCTCGGCTTCATGGTTAAGGCCAGACAGATGCAGAGTCCTCTCGACCTGATCGACTCCCTCTCAGCTACATACACACAACTCTCCAACACCAAGGTTGAACGCTTCATTCCGGGCGGCGCCACTCTGGCGCTGGGCGCTCTTGCTGGTGCCAAGCAGTTGTCCGTGACGGATATGAAAGCTGTTAAAACCACTTTTTAACCTATTTTAAATCTGCCCTTTAACTTACCTTCTTTGTGCGTGTTAAAATGGCTGAACAAGGTGAAAGCGGTCACGGATTTATCATATTACAGTGGAACTGTCGCTCTATCAACTCTAACTTCTCTCAGCTATATAATTATATATCAAATCACTCTGCTGACATCTTAGTTATCCAGTCAGTCAAGAGAAAACGCTCCCTACTGCCTTCTATAGATGGTTTTGACTTCCCTCCCATAGTAGAGCAAAAGGGCTCAGGGCAACTCATTCAAACAGCTATTTATCTAAAGTCTTCCTTAAATTACAAACCCTTTGCACCTCTCATCCCTAGTTCAGAAAATCTCAGTACATGTGCTGTTGAAATCGAAATAAAAGGATCCAAAAACCTCAACATAGTTAACATATATTACCCCCACGGGTGTAATAAAAAAGGAACTACCGACTGGCTAAAATCCCTGGATCATGGCAGGGCACACTGGTGCGTGATGGGTGATTTTAATAATCACCACCCTCTGTGGGACTCTGCTAACCCTAGATACAAACATGCCAATAGCAACCTTGCTGACGTCATTTTGGAAACTGACTTTTGTATACTAAACGATGGCTCGGCAACCAGACTTCCAGACAGAGCTGACCATTCCCCGTCAGCAATCGATCTCTCCCTTTGCTCAAATGCCATAGTCACTGACATCGACTGGAACGTTTTCCCGGACGCCCTCGGCTCCGATCACTTACCCATTGTTCTTACCTTCCGCCACTTCGCCCCTAATCGCAATAACTCGGAGGTCAGAAAAAAGTACAATTACAAACAGGCAAATTGGGACAGCTTCCGTGCGGAGCTTGAGGGTGTCAGGGAGGAAACTCTCCTTACGGATGACATCGAAGCCTCTTACAATAACATACGTCAATGTATACTCACTGCTGCCAATAATCACATTCCGCTTAAATCAGTAAATCCTAACTGTAAGGCCAAAAGGAATGAGTGGTGGAATGCAGACTGTGATGAAGCCTTGGCAAACAAGCGATATCACATTAGGACATATCTCAGGCACTGCTCAGACGCTAACTTCACGAATATGAAGTCAGCTGAAATACAATTTAACCAGATCACCGCTGAGGCTAAACTTCAAAACTGGGAAAACTTTGTCCACAAAGAAACTAAAGATTACAAAGACTGTGGCAAAATCTGGAAGAAAATCCGCAGATTTAAATGTAGATACAGAACTAAAGAAAAGCCACTACTATCGGGTGATAAAATGACCACAACTGACTCTGAAAAGGCAAACCTATTAGCAGATACCTTTGCCAAAAATAGTCAATCAAAATCCCTAGATACTGAACGACTCAATTATAGGTTAGATCAGGAGAAGGGTTTCACATACCCCCCAGATGACAACCAGTTGCCTATAAACTGCATGTTTAAGGCAAAAGAAGTCCAAAACGCCATCTCTTCTGTGAAAGACCCAAAAAAATCCACAGGTTTAGACCCAATATCATATCACATGATAAAACATCTACCACCTAACTTTGTTAAGTTGCTCACTCAGTTTTTCAACCTATGCTGGTTAAAGGATACTATCCCCGCAGCGTGGTCAGACTCACAAGTAGTAGCAGTATTGAAGAGCGGAAAACCGGGCAATCTACCTGGCAGTTGCCGCCCCATATCACTAACCCCCCACCTCAGCAAGATCTTTGAGCGTGTGGTGAACCAGAGGCTGGAGTTCCACCTCAATAAACACAATATCATTCCTACATGCCAGGCAGGTTTTAGGCAAGGTCGTTCGTGTGCGGACTACATTGTGCACGTCACTGAAAAAATCAAAAAGACCTTGGCACATAGTAATAATTCTCTTCTTGGAACCTTCTTTGATATTAAATCTGCGTACGACAGCGTCTGGCATGCTCGTCTACTCCTAAAACTCGGCAGAATCGGTGTCTCTGGCCACATGTACCAATTCATCAAAAACTTCATCAGCAATCGCAAGATGTCTGTCCGGGTGGGCTCTTCGGTGTCCGAAACCCATGCGCTGGACATGGGGGTTCCCCAGGGCAGTATCATCGCGCCAAACTTATTCAGCATCATGCTCTATGACATTACTTCTGTTAAGGTTGACGGTGCCAGTGTACTTCTGTATGCGGACGACCTCGCCTTAATAGACACTAATAGACCACGCCATAACAGAGTTACCAACACTGTTGACTTATCTTCTTACCAAACTAAAATCGACAACCTCTGTCAATATATGTACACCAACGGCTTCCAACTAGCCTCAAATAAAACAGTCTTTCTTGTTGTCTCCCGTAGACAACTGTACAGGAACTGCAGTATAAAGATAGGTTGTGATATTATCAAACCGAGCTCAGAAGTTAAGTTCCTCGGCGTTATCATCGATACAAGACTTAACTGGACCAGTCATATCGAACATCTGATCAATAAGGCCAACAAGGATCTTTATATCATACGCTACCTGGCGTCCCAATCCTGGGCCAGAGGGCGTAAGTGTGTCACAGAGGTAGTGCGGGCATTAATTCGCTCCCGCCTCCTTTACGGGTGCGAAGCTTATTTCGCGACGCGCCCGGCGCTCATGAAAAAACTGGCTATTATAGAGTGCAGGGCGCTCAAAATAGCTCTGGGACTCTCCCAACAAGCGAGTAAGAGTCGAGTCTACAGCGAGTGTGGGTGGCTGCCCCTTGTGGATGAGATAAAACTCCGTTCAGCTCAGTATGCTGTCAGAGCCCACGCGGTAGAGAACTCTGCCTGCGAGGTCCTGACTGACTTTTTTCCTCAGCACCAAAATTATGAGGCCAACACCAAACATAGCACTCAACTCTTGGCCAAAACGCTACCCTTATCCGACACAGTAAACCGCATTCTAGCCGATAGCGGGGTGAAGGTCAGTGAGCTGGCCAGGGTCCCCCCGCCCTCCTACCCGCCTTGGCTTGAGGAAACCCCTACTATCATATACGACAGTGAAGATAATACTACCAAAAAAGATAACCCCGTCTACCTAGCTACTGTTACAAAAGAAACCCTAAACTACAAATTCTCGGAGCATTTTAAAGTCTTTACTGACGGATCCAAATTTGCAGACGGCAGCGTTGGCTGCGCCTTTGTGATCCCAGATCTCAAAATCTCAAGGAAATATACTCTTAATAAAGACATCTCCATATTCTCAGCCGAGCTATTTGCCTTGCTCATGGCATGCACTTTTATAAATGACCTCCCAGTCACACCGCGTGCGGTAGTTTTCTGCTCTGACTCGCGCTCTTCATTACAAGCTCTGCATCGAAACACATCAAATCGGGCAGAGCTACAAAGAGAAATCCTCTTTATATGTCACCAGTTAATCTCATCCGGCACATCCGTATCATTTCTCTGGGTCCCCTCTCACGTAGGGGTCCGGGGAAATGAACTGGCGGATGTCGCTGCCAAAGAAGCGGCAGAATCTAGCCCAGCTAACACTAACATCGGCTACTCAGTAACCGAGTTCTACAGTAAAATCCGTAAACTCATTCGAAGTCAGTACGTAACATCTCTGTCCTATCAACCCATTGATATGAACGATCTACACCCCGATCTCCCAACAAACCTCCTCACTATCTTCAGACGCCTCCGTGCCGGCGGCTGCCGCTTCCATATCTTTAACAAGTCCTGCCATTGTGGAGAACCCTATTCATTTCAACACATTTTCGCTCCATGCGCTACAAATAGAATTACCTTTAAAACCTTATATGACCATATGCAGCTCCATGGTCTGAGTCCCCAGGATTATCTGCGCAGTAGCATTTCTCTAGGCTGGTCACACAGCTTGCTGCTGTGCCGACTGGTCAGGGACTCGGACATGGGGCTGTGGGTATAACTAAGCCCAGATTATCACATCAGCGTGTTTCAGTTTGAGGTCGAGTGGCTCCCGCCATCCCTCCTGATTCCAGCGACTACCTTCTAGACAACATATCCTCACCCAAGGCCCATTAGTCGCCAAACTGTACATATTGTTTTTATTACCACGGCCTTCGTGGCTTACATCTTAATCCTTTTATTTGTAAAAAGTTTTGAGATTTATTGTTCGTGTTCCTCTTACTTGCTCATCTATTTGGTTTTATTGGTGATCCTGAAAGGTTCCACTTTTTAACTCGATTTGAAATAAAATAAAAATAATATTACAAGCCCGTTATTCAAGATATAGAATACAGACTTATAATTCTTACCAAGAAACATCTTAACTACTTTTCATTTTAACAAATTCCACAGAGCATTATCAACTCAACCCCACCCCCTGCCCTCCTCTCCTTATTTTTTGTTTCTTTCTTTCCTCTTTTTGAAAGCGGACAAACACTCAAGTCCTTAATGGCTCAAAACCGTAGGACTTTTAATATTAATTTTAACGGAGGGGTTATCGCTTCTCGGCCTTTTGGCTAAGATCAAAGTGTAGTATCTGTTCTTATCAGCTTAATATCTGATACGCTCCCGACAAGGGGGCTTCGATATTAAACTGATTTTTGAACTCAGGTGAAGTGTCAGGGGCTTGCTCCGCCTTCGCCACGGGTTGTCCTGGTATTGCAGTACCTCCAGGCTCGGCCCTCTCCTCACAACGAGGAGTAATAATCCAATTCAAAAGTCATGAGCACACACCCAAAGCTTTGAAAAAAAGGGTTATGATGTGTAGTGAGTAAATATGCCTTTTATTGTGGAGAGAGAGAGAGAGAGAGAGAGAGAGAGAGAGAGAGAGAGAGAGAGAGAGAGAGAGAGAGAGAGAGAGAGAGAGAGAGAAACGTCTTACTTTCGATATCAGTCAGTGTGCATGGTTGTGCACTTTGCATTGATATATAGAGCTTAATTTTCACTCCTCTCTCGCCAACGGCCATACCACGTTGAAAGCACCGGTTCTCGTCCGATCACCGAAGTTAAGCAACGTCGGGCCCGGTTAGTACTTGGATGGGTGACCGCCTGGGAACACCGGGTGCAGTTGGCATCATTTTTTTCCGTGTTTTTTTTCTATTTCTCCTTGGTGGTAGTATATTGTTTTTTTCATTGTTTTAATTTTTTTTTTTTTACAACTAGCTGACGGATAGGATAATTGTTGCTGATGGTGAAGGACGGCCAAGATTGTCTTTTCTTTAGTAGGGGGAGTCGTCCCGGAATGCAGTGTTGATTTTGATGGTGGGCTTGTGCAGTTTGCATCGATATATAGAGCTTAAATTTCCCTCCACTTTCGCCAACGGCCATACCACGTTGAAAGCACCGGTTCTCGTCCGATCACCGAAGTTAAGCAACGTCGGGCCCGGTTAGTACTTGGATGGGTGACCGCCTGGGAACACCGGGTGCAGTTGGCATCATTTTTTTTCCTCCCGGCGTCTTTCTGTTTAGTTTTCTTGTTCTTTTTGGTGTATTTTTTCTCTGTTGTTCCAATGTTTCATTGTTTTGTTTATTATGTATTTGATTTCCTAACTGTTGATACATTTTGCAGATAATTATGATCACGCTTGATGAGCGACATCGTATTGGATGGAAGAGGTGAGTATCATGTTTTTTTCTCAAATGTTATTTGTTTGTTTGTGTGTCTGTGTCGAGTGTGTTTACACAGCATACCTCTCCTCTGTATGTACTGTGGTCAGAGAGAGAGAGACTTACCTGACGTCGGCCTGACGTTGTTCAAGCTGTGAAAAGAACCATTTTGTGCAGGAAAGGGTGTTTTTGCAGTGCATAGTGGCTTACTTTTAAATAACAACGTTGAGTGGGACGAAATGGACCTTCAGGATAAAGGAATGGGGGGATGGGTGTGCAATTGGTGGGTTGAAAATGTAGCTTTGTCAAGTATGGAAGGGCAGCGTCCCTGTTTGTAAGTGTCTGCAACTTTCATGGCACTTGATTTTTGAGTCCGGAGGGGTTATCGCTTCTCGGCCTTTTGGCTAAGATCAAAGTGTAGTATCTGTTCTTATCAGCTTAATATCTGATACGCTCCCGACAAGGGGGCTTCGATATTAAACTGATTTTTGAACTCAGGTGAAGTGTCAGGGGCTTGCTCCGCCTTCGCCACGGGTTGTCCTGGTATTGCAGTACCTCCAGGCTCGGCCCTCTCCTCACAACGAGGAGTAATAATCCAATTCAAAAGTCATGAGCACACACCCAAAGCTTTGAAAAAAAAGGTTTATGATGTGTAGTGAGTAAATATGCCTTTTGTTGTGGAGAGAGAGAGAGAGAGAGAGAGAGAGAGAGAGAGAGAGAGAGAGAAACGTCTTACTTTCGATATCAGTCAGTGTGCATGGTTGTGCACTTTGCATTGATATATAGAGCTTAATTTTCACTCCTCTCTCGCCAACGGCCATACCACGTTGAAAGCACCGGTTCTCGTCCGATCACCGAAGTTAAGCAACGTCGGGCCCGGTTAGTACTTGGATGGGTGACCGCCTGGGAACACCGGGTGCAGTTGGCATCATTTTTTTTCCTCCCGGCGTCTTTCTGTTTAGTTTTCTTGTTCTTTTTGGTGTATTTTTTCTCTGTTGTTCCAATGTTTCATTGTTTTGTTGGCTCACGTAAGTGTAGCCTATGCGATCGTAACTTTGTCTGTCTGTGCGTGCGTGCGTGCGTGCGTCTGTGCGTGTGTATGTCTGTGGTAGAAACTCTAACATTTGAAGACGTCACATTACATTGACGTCACATTATGACGTAAGAGGGTTAGACGTCACGCGAAGGAAGTACTGACAGTCTCGGTCATTATTATTTTGAGCGAGCCGAGACTAGTTGGCAGTCGTGTCCTTGTAAGTAGGCTACATGCAGACAGACAGATCTAGATCTAGTGTCTCGCTTTCTTGCACAGTTTCACCTATGGCAGGTTTCACGGTAATCAGACTCTTTGATGTGTGTAAACTTTGCCTTCAAATTACTTGCTTACTGTGTTGATTTTCATCATTTTTTCTGCTTGGCATGAGTAAGTATGGTATTTGCAATACAAAAAAATAAATAAAAGCTAAAATGTTTGTGTTTGAGCAATTATTTGAGCGAGTTTTTCGAAGCGAACGTGTGAATCCTGACAGACACCATTTCCTTCTGTCACATGACCCCATCTCAAAGTGTGATTCAACAGACACGAAAATAACACACAAAACTTATGATAATGAGGTTATTAATTCAATTAATACACAAGGTTAGTCTCTGACTAGATAAAATAAGGAAAAAATATCAAATGGGAGCATAAAACCGTTTCTGGAAAAATTTTCAATCGCCACCGAAAGTGTCTGTCAGTAAAAAAAACCACGTGCTTTGTTTGCAAAAAGCAAAGCCTAATTATACACATCGCGTGCTTTTGTCTGTTATTCTTGGTTGTGAACATCAATTTATTGATGTTCTTCACTGGAAAGCAGGTGTATCATCAACAGTATCACAAAATCGCAAAGAATGAACATTTTTGTTGTGATCCGACCGGTGTCTGTAGACTGAATCACACGTTCGGCAAACTTTGTTTTTAACGGAAATAACCGAGCCTTTCATCGGAAACGACGTTTCAACCGCTTCAGATCGTCTGCAGGAAGAAAAAGAGGAATGCGATACCCAGTGAGTAAAACATTTAATCGTTTTTAGTGCCTTTTGATCAAGTTTTGTTGCGTCTGTCAGCAACGTTCGTCAACCCAACGTTCGGCACAGCGACGCACGCATACGGATTTGCAGCGTTTGCATTCGGAAAGTGAGGGATTTGTGAGTTCGTTTGCATAATTTCAATCGCTAGTAGGTTTTCCCTTCGTCTCCCATTGTTGTGTTTGCATGTTATTGGCATTTCATTGTGTAAATTGAAAGTTTGTGAGTAACAGTAGTACAATCTGTCGAACGTTGGCGACGCTGACAGACGGAAATATCGAACGTTGCCTTCAATGACAGAAGGGCTTGGCGATCGTACTTTCGATTCGTAGGAACACAATATGGAGACAGCAATGTGCGCTCGTTACCACAACGGTCATGAACCGGTGTAACACAAAATTTTTACTCCACGAAAAATTGACTCCGGAGTAAACTTCCAGTAAAAATCTTGTACGAAAAAAGAACTCCACAAGGAACTAAATTTTTACTCCCCAAATATGTACTCCCAGTAAACATCTCGTACGAGAAACTTAGGGCCTACTCCTTCGTTTATAATTCGCACAATATCCCATTTACGTGCAATCCCGTTTTGCCGCCGTCCCATTTTGGCGACATTTCACAAGCCAAGCGTCATCTTACTACCGCATCCGATTTTGGCGCAATCCCGTTTCGCCGCTATCCCATTTTTATTTTTTTTAATTTTTATTTTTACATTTAGTCAAGTTTTGACTAAATGTTTTAACGTAGAGGGGGGGAATCGAGACGAGGGTCGTGGTGTATGTGTGTGTGTCTGTCTGTGCGTGTGTGTGTGTGTAGAGCGATTCAGACCAAACTACTGGACCGATCTTTATGAAATTTGACATGAGAGTTCCTGGGAATGATATCCCCGGATATTTTTTTTATTTTTTTCCATAAATACCTTTGATGACGTCATATCCGGCTTTTTGTAAAAGTTGAGGCGGCACTGTCACACCCTCATTTTTCAATCAAATTGATTGAAATTTTGGCCAAGCAATCTCTGAAGAAGGCCGGACTTCGGTATTGCATTTCAAGTTGGTGGCTTAAAAATTAATTGATAACTTTGGTCATTGAAAACCTGAAAATTGTAAAAAAAATTAATTTGGTTTTAAAACGATCCAAATTTACGTTCATCTTATTCTTCATCATTTTCTGATTCCAAAAACATATAAATATGTTACATTCGGATTAAAAACAAGCTCTGAAAATTAAAAATATAAAAATTATTATAAAAAAAAAATTCCGAAATCGATTTAAAAACAATTTCATCTTATTTCTTGTGGGTTCCTGATTCCAAAATCATATAGGTGTGATATGTTTGGATTAAAAACACGCTCAGAAAGTTAAAAAGAATAGAGATAAAGAAAAGCGTGCTATCCTTCTCAGCGCAACTACTACCCCGCTCTTCTTGTCAATTTCACTGCCTTTGCATCGAGCGGTGAACTGAAGATGCTACGAGTATACGCTCTTGCTGTAAAAATGCAGTGAGTTCAGTTTCATTCTGTTAGTTCGACAGCTTGACTAAATGTTGTTCATGAACAAAGTATGCAAACCAGATGATCCAGCGACGTCCTTCCCAATTTATGTCCAAAGGACGTCTACCCACAACACGCCACTGGATGCCGCGTGGTCAGCCAACCATGTGGTGCCAGTCGTGAAAACCAGGTTCTTTGTCCCACAGTGAGACATTCAAGTTGGGGATTTTGTGACCGCTGACTTTGTCAGCATGGATGGAAAGGTGGAGAGATACAGGGCGGTGATCATCCCCAAGTCAACCCATTTCCCCGATGGGCCAGATCGAGAGGAGATCTGTGTGAAGTGTTTGCGCGCAAAAGACAATGGGAGATACTATGTCTTTCCTAATGTTGATGACATTTCATGCTTGCCAATGGCTCAGATAAAAAAAAATCCCACCAACCAACCATGAACAACAGGGGGATTACTTTTTTTGACATGTGACCAAGTCTCATTTGAGCGTTCACAGTGTTACCTGAGAATAGCACACCCCCTTGAATTGGGACCAAAGAAAAAGCGTTGTATATATGCATTTTTGAATGCTTTTCTAAAGTCATAAGTTCATTTGTGAATTTTTTTTTTGGTAGGGATTGTTTTGCTGAATGCATGCAGTTAAGAAATTGACCCCGTTTTCAAATTTAGGGGGTAGGGTTGCCCCATAGCCCACGTATGTCTGTGTGACTGTGTCAAATATCAATCAACTTTGCGTACAAAATGTATAGATGTTTGTTTTTCGATTTTAGGATGATTTCTTAAGCTGGCCAGAACTTCTGAGGTCTACAGGAAACGATAAAGATAAAAAATGTACAAAATATAAGTAGCGTCCTTTATCTTACCATTGTTCTGATCAATGCTGTCCCTTTATTTGCAAGTTAACCATTTTTCTTAATGTGTTCAAGGAGTATGTTAAAAATTATTATCAATGGTTGCTTTAAACAGCACCTTTGGGCAGTTATTATGCACTGAAGTTGTAAAAGCATGTTTTGGGGGTTTTAGGATATAGCGTCTTGGAACGCCAATCATCTTGGAAATACGAATGTTCATATAATTGTTTTTACTGTTTTGGATAGATAAAAAGTTGAACTCTTGGTGCAAACTGTTTTTTGGCCCCTGTTTGACTATTTATTATTTTGGAATATTGTGTGTGAGGGGGAAACTGCAATCCTCAATATCATGAAACGTGCCCTATGCTCTTTCTGTGTGTGTGTGTGTGTGTGTGTGTGTGTGTGTGTGTGTGTGTGTGTGTGTGTGTGTGTGTGTGTGTGTGTGTGTGTGTGTGTGTGTGTGATTGAGTTTGTGTTACTGTTTGTCGATTTCTTACGTGAGCCTTGATGGCTTCGCCTCTTGTTTATTATGTATTTGATTTCCTAACTGTTGATACATTTTGCAGATAATTATGATCACGCTTGATGAGCGACATCGTATTGGATGGAAGAGGTGAGTATCATGTTTTTTTCTCAAATGTTATTTGTTTGTTTGTGTGTCTGTGTCGAGTGTGTTTACACAGCATACCTCTCCTCTGTATGTACTGTGGTCAGAGAGAGAGAGACTTACCTGACGTCGGCCTGACGTTGTTCAAGCTGTGAAAAGAACCATTTTGTGCAGGAAAGGGTGTTTTTGCAGTGCATAGTGGCTTACTTTTAAATAACAACGTTGAGTGGGACGAAATGGACCTTCAGGATAAAGGAATGGGGGGATGGGTGTGCAATTGGTGGGTTGAAAATGTAGCTTTGTCAAGTATGGAAGGGCAGCGTCCCTGTTTGTAAGTGTCTGCAACTTTCATGGCACTTGATTTTTGAGTCCGGAGGGGTTATCGCTTCTCGGCCTTTTGGCTAAGATCAAAGTGTAGTATCTGTTCGCGTAGTATTGAGCTGGTTTACTAAGTTCGGACAGGCGTCCGGGGCAAAACTAAACAACCATAAAACCGAATGCATGTATTTAGGGCGATGGAGAAACCGTAAGGACTCTCCCCTCGGCCTCCCTCTGGTAGATAATATGACAGTTTTTGGTATTAAAGTGGGCAACGTCACACAAGATGACATATGGCAACCTCTGCTACTAAGGATAGAGAAAACCCTAAACTTGCTCAAGAATCGTAACCTGTCTATGTATGGCAAAGCTAAAACTGTAAATATTATGATTTTGTCCAAATTGTGGTACGTCGCCACCGTTTTACCTCCCCCAGACCATTATGTTAAGTTGATTGAAAGACGTGTTTTTGATTTCGTGTGGTCCTCACGCAACGAACAAGTTAACCGGGAAACCATGTTTTTGAGTCCGGAGAAAGGAGGAGTAGGAGTTGTAAACATTCGAACAAAAGTGAAGAGCCTCTTGTTAGCACAAGTCTTGAAAGTCTTTTTAAGTAAAGATTGTCCATGGGTATTCTTTGGGCACACCTTTTTGGGGTTAGTGCTTAGGCGTTTTCCCGACTATGTTTTTTCAAACAACCAGCCGCATTGTGTGGAGGACCTACCCTCATTTTATGTAAATTGCCGTGCTGCCGTACAAGCAGTACTTTGTGCAAAACCTGATTTTGTCTTTACATGTACTCAAACTTGCAAAATGTACTATCAACTTCTGTTAAAGGCCAAAAATACTGTGCCTAAGTGTTGCACAACCTTTCCACAGCTACCCTTCAATATTCTGTTTCGCGATCTGACGAACAAAGTGCTAGACCCTGTCACTCTAAATGTGTGTTTCAGGCTAGCACATGACGTTCTGCCAGTCGCATACAGACTGTATTTGTGGAATTACCCCGTAGTCAGTTTTTGTACATTTTGCCGCACACAGTGTGAGACGGTAGAGCACTTGTTGTTTTACTGCCCACTGTCTCTGCTTGCCAAAGAATGGCTCCACAATATGCTAAAAGATTTGTGTGATTTGGATTTAAATATTGAAATGCTTCGTTTTGGGCTTGTCAACCCCACGGTTGACTTCCGTGACCTCGCACTGGTTCTGCTATCCGAGTACAGATACTCAGTATGGATGTGTCGGAACCAGTGTCGATTTGACAACAAACGTCTAACTGCACAGCAGTATAAAAAATACCTAACAGCTCGTGTGAGCAACAGAATTTTAATTGACCATCGTCGTCTGACGATTGACAAGTTCACCCGCCTATGGATCCTGCCCGGTCTTTGTAGGCTGAACGGCAGGGGGCGGGTGGTCAACACCTTCCCTCCTTAAAATGTAATTATTCCGTAACTGATGGTCATTGGGCATGTGCTAAAAGGAGAGTGAGAGGCAGCGTGAAAAGAAAGAGTGAATGACGTACATGCCCGGTGACCAAGTGTGAATGTGTGGAGGAATAATGCTTGATCTATGTGTGTAAAAACATGTTTTTGCATATGTCCAGCCATGATGATTGTATGATGATTGTATAAGGGAATATTCCTGCGAACATGTTTCGTATGTATGAAAATAGCCTAGTCATTGCAAAACCTATTTTGTGCAAGTGATGCTGTTTTTGCTGCCAAGCGCGCACTGAACAGCCTTGCAGGCACCAACAGACGCCGACCCCCTTTCCTCCCCCTCCCCCCCCCCCCCCCCCCCCCCCTCTTTCCCTACCTCGACCAGTGCATAGCTACATATCAGCCCGCACACTGACATTCTTTGTACTCAGCACATACACACCCTTACTCCCAGCCTCTTGGCTCTCTCCTCTTCCTGCTGCTCCCTTTTCCCACGGCAATAAAACACCCTCCTCCCTACCCTCCCCCTCCCCCCCCCCCCCCCCCACATGTGCCAGTCGCTGTCTGAACTCGGGGTGCCCCTTGCAGATAACCCCCACCAGAACACACATTCTTTGTACAACACGTTTTCCCGGTTTATGTGCAACACTGTGCATGGACACCTCACAAAATACGCAAAGTAAAAAGATCAACTTGTTTTACCACTTACATTTTGTAGATCACTGTTTTCTTAGTTTGTGTTATTTCCGCACCAAAAGTCCTTCCTTGTTGTAAAGGATCTGTATAATGTTCGTTTCCCAGTTTTGTGTGATTTGTAATTGAATCTCCATGCTTTTGACATGTCGCACGACACAGACACATGACAAAAACTTACCAAAAAGATCAATTTGTTTTATA
>NC_090246.1:80269594-80282094 GCF_037325665.1 Littorina saxatilis
TTTTCTGTACCTCTCTTTGTTTTAACTTTCTGAGCGTGTTTTTAATCCAAACATATCATATCTATATGTTTTTGGAATCAGGAACCGACAAGGAATAAGATGAAAGTGTTTTTAAATTGATTTGGACAATTTAATTTTGATAATAATTTTTATATATTTAATTTTCAGAGCTTGTTTTTAATCCGAATATAACATATTTATATGTTTTTGGAATCAGCAAATGATGGAGAATAATAAACGTAAATTTGGATCGTTTTATAAATTTTTATTTTTTTTACAATTTTCCGATTTTTAATGACCAAAGTCATTAATTAATTTTTAAGCCACCAAGCTGAAATACAATACCGAAGTCCGGGCTTCGTCGAAGAATACTTGACCAAAATTTCAACCAATTTGGTTGAAAAATGAGGGCGTGACAGTGCCGCCTCAACTTTCACGAAAAGCCGGATATGACGTCATCAAAGACATTTATCAAAAAAAGGAAAAAAACGTTCGGGGATTTCATACCCAGGAACTCTCATGTCAAATTTCATAAAGATCGGTCCAGTAGTTTAGTCTGAATCGCTCTACACACACACACACACACACAGACACACAGACACACGCACATACACCACGACCCTCGTTTCGATTCCCCCTCGATGTTAAAATATTTAGTCAAAACTTGACTAAATATAAAAACGCTCGCGCTGGACCCGAGTACTCTTCAGATATTCACACACACACACACACACACTCTCTCTCCCTCACTCCTTCTCTCTCTCCCTCTCTCTCTCTCTCTCTCTCACACACACACACAGACACACACACACACACACACACACACACACACACACACACACACACTAACACACTACCACACTACCACATCTCCATTCTAAAACACGTCACGTTCCAAATCAAAAGACGACATTCTATTTTCTTACGTCACTATTCTTGGTTTACGGTACCATTCGGCGGCTTTGCTACGAGTATGGCATAGTCTTGGTTTGCCGAGACCTTGCACCGTTCTATCAGACTGCCTGGCTGGCTGTTGCACCGCGAATTCCTCCCACCGCCAAGTCGTTTTTTACATTTAGTCAAGTTATGACTAAATGTTTTAACATCGAGGGGGGAATCGAGACGAGGGTCGTGGTGTATGTGTGTGTGTATGTGTGTGTGTGTGTGTGTGTGTGCGTGTAGAGCGATTCAGACCAAACTACTGGACCGATCTTTATGAAATTTGACATGAGAGTTCCTGGGTATGATATCCCCATATGTTTTTTTCATTTTTTTGATAAATGTCTTTGATGACGTCATATCCGGCTTTTCGTGAAAGTTGAGGCGGCACTGTCACGCCCTCATTTTTCAACCAAATTGGTTGAAATTTTTGTCAAGTAATGTTCGACGAAGCCCGGACTTCGGTATTGCATTTCAGCTTGGTGGCTTAAAAATCACTTTATGACTTTGGTCATTAAAAAACTGAAAATTGTAAAAAAATTATGTTTTTTATAAAACGATCCAAATTTACATTCATCTTATTCTCCATCATTTGCTGATTCCAAAAACATATAAATATGTTATATTTGGATTAAAAATAAGCTCTGAAAATTAAATATATAAAAATTAATATGAAAATTAAAATTTCGAAATCAATTTAAAAACACTTTCATCTTATTCCTTGTCGGTTCCTGATTCCAAAAACATATAGATATGATATGTTTGGATTAAAAACACGCTCAGAAAGTTAAAACAAAGAGACGTACAGAAAAGCGTGCTATCCTTCTCAGCGCAAGTACTACTCTGCTCTTCTTGTCAATTTCACTGCCTTTGCCGTGAGCGGTGGACTGACGATGCTACGAGTATGCGGTCTTGCTGCGTTGCATTGCGTTCAGTTTCATTCTGTGAGTTCCACAGCTTGACTAAATGTAGTAATTTCGCCTTACGCGACTTGTTTGTGGTTTATTTCGCATTTAGGTCCCAGGTAACATTATGAAGTTTTAATACGATCAATCGGACCTATTATCAAGTTAGTGTATCAACTTTTGAACGAACTGCGCCCAGTAGTTTCCCAGCAATAAGCTGTTAAGTCGAGACACACAGACAGACAGACAGACACACAATTAAAGTCTGCTGGACCCTTGTACTAGCGTACTCGGGGAAAATTGTTTTCTGTTTGTGACTGACACTGGGCGATTATCCCCCCCTTATATTGCAATTTTCCAGAGAATGTGCAATACTAAATTTGAGAACATTTTTGTTTCTGACTACACATACCATGTCATGAGACAATTTGATGTCAAATCATTGTACCCTTTTCGAGACAACGGAACTCATTTTCTAGGCTTCTTATGGAGCCAGACCCTGTAGTCTACTATAGTAAAAGCTACAGCGCGATCAACGTTCGCCCATTTACGAACTCGCGATGAGATTTGTTTCCTCTGGTCACCAAGCCTACCGTTTACAAACGCATGCGCACTAATTGGGATTCCCCCAATTTCCTCGACCTTGACCTCAGAACTCTCGAAGCCACTACTTCGGCTTTCAATTTAGCTCTTGCATACCGAGTAGCTGGCAACTTTGCTTCCGAAGTTCCCACTTTCAATGTTAATTTGCAGGGTCTCTCACTTGACATCATTATACGACGATATTACCCGCTATTACGAGCTAGTCGTGTGACAGAGAGTTTTCTTGCACACGAGACTGTAGATGTTTCACGACGGCTTTAGCCGGAGTGAAACAGCAGCAGTCGAGTGTGCAAGAAAACCCTCTGTCACACGACTAGCTCGTAATGGCGATTATGTCTCACAGCTTCAACAGAGGAGAGAACAAACACGTTTTGCGTACTCACGCTTGATAAACCTAAACACAGGAGCAGCCATTGTGGAGAGATCTACTTTTTGACGAAAGTGACCGAACAACTATGAATGACGTCTCGGTATATGTGAATGACGTCACAGTCATCGTCACAGTCTGTATCTTTTGAAGCATCGCAATCTTCATGACGTCTTTCTGTGTCTGCATCCGCGAAATGTTTGTTCTTTCCGGGATCTTTGTCATCTATGTTCACAACTCTGTCCTTATAGTGTCAGACTAACAGGCCTCCTGAGCGAGCCACTTTCCAAGGGCAGCTAAATTCGCGTATGGAAACAGTACTGTCGTCTGGGATGCCGTTTTCAGTATTCTGAGCGTTGAAGAATTTGTAAAGAGAAGAAACGATAACAGCAGGAGAAATAAAAGTCGTGTGTGCATTTTGGGGTTTTTGGAGGGACGATTTCGAGTTTGAATCCGTTCTTGCACATGCTCCAAAGCGTGTAACATACAATCTTGCACACGTTTGCTTTAGTAGTGGCAAAGAAGGAAAGCGTGTGACATTATACGTTATTTGCGTGTTTGACCAAAATATGACATTTTACACAGATCGAGACAGTCATTGTTCTCCGAGACCGCGCTAGCGGTCGAGGTGAACAATGACTGTCGAGATCTGTGTAAAATGTCATATTTTGGTCAAACACGCAAATAACATTTATGTATCGATCGAATTCCTTTCAGGTACTATGACTTTGTTGTTGTTTTGACGATTGAACGAGCACACAAACACATGCATGCAATCCACATGCAATCAAACACATAAGCTTCATATTTGGGCGTTTCAGGTTGACCGAAACTTCAAAGGAACTACAAAACACACGTCATGTACTCACTTTGTTGTTGTTTTGACATTGAACAGCACACACACATGCAATCAAACACATGACGTTTTTTGTTTTTTAGTTCCTTTGAAGTTTTGGTCAACCTGAAAAGCCAAATTATAAAGTTTTGTCGGCCTCTGACGTCACATGACTCAAAGAAGGGAAATCCAATCTCCAATCGATACATTGCTTCTTAAATGTCCTTACCCTTCCAAAAGAAACCTCCAACGCATACTACATGTACAATTGCAGGACATTCCTGTTTTTAAGGCAGCTTATTGGGAAATGAGCTCAGACAGAATATCGAAGACGTAAAATGCGTCAATCGAGCAACTGTCGTAACTTGGCTACAATGAGACGGTCGGCTACCTTGCACCATAGACACAAACTGTGACATTCTTGTTTAATTTAGGTGAAATGCTTGAAACAGAGTGGCTCAAAAGCGATAGTTCGATCAGTTACTAACCGAAAAAAACGTGCTCGAGTCATTCGGCGAAGGTGGCGAGCTTTCAAACCATCACGACTGAATAACTCATATTACATCTTTTCATCAAACTTTTTTCACACGAGTAGCATGGTGCAGTGGTTACGGTTTCGGGAATTCGATCCGGCGCTCCGGGTTCAAGTGCAGCTGGGAGCAAAATTTTTATTATTATTATTTTTTTTTATCCCCGAGTACGCAGTAGGAGGGTCCAGCAAACTTTAATTGTGTGTGTGTGTGTGTGTGTGTGTGTGTGTGTGTGTGTGTGTGTGTGTGTGTGTGTGTGTGTGTGTGTGTGTGTCTGTCTGTCTCGACTTAACAGCTTATTGCTGGGAAACTACTGGGCGCAGTTCGTTCAAAAGTTGATACACTAACTTGATAATAGGTCCGATTGATCGTATTAAAACTTCATAATGTTACCTGGGACCTAAATGCCCCAAAAAACACAAAAGTTCTTGACGGTTGGACGAATTCAATCGGAGCGACAGCCAGCCATTGAGCTGATAGAACAGCCGAACGCGTGCGTCATGAAAAGCATGCGTATCGCTCATGGGCTCATAGAACACGCCGTATAAACGGTTGTACCGACTGAAAGCCGCGGGATAGGTTGCATCGACTAAAAGCCGCGGGATCAGGACACGCGAGGTGAGTTTCTCCACAAAATTACAAATCTCTTCTCTTAATTAGTAGATTATCACATAACTTTTGTTTACACTTTGAACTTAGGTGTTGTAGCATCACATCATCGATTTTTTTCATTGATTGCATTTACGTGGGAATGTTGAACTGTGATTATTTACACTTGTTCAAGCGCATTTTTGTAAATTTTGACTTTCAACCTTCACCACTAAAAATCAAGCTTTCGGACAAAGCTACAGACAATTAAAATGTAATCAATGATTATTTATTGACCATTGGGTTAAATTTTATTAGCTAATGTTACATAGTTACTTCATATTTTACGGATATGCAAGGACACTAAACAGTTTGACGGTTGCACACCACGGAAAATCCTTGTACAGATCTAGACCGGTTGTGCGCCACGGTAGTCATCGGTTGTGCGCCGTGGAAGTAATTGAAAGTTGAAAAGGTTTACTTTAAGGCTGAAAAATCGCTTCTGAACATTGTACAACAAACATCATGCCATGTAATGGTGTACAGTGGCCAGCAAAAGTATCGCACCAAATGGGAAGAACGGAAATGACTAACATTGCTTTGAACGAATCGGGAAATTACCTCACATTTTAACGGTCCTAATTAGATATGTAAGAACTCTTCATTTGCTAACAGATTTGGTATCACAAGAAAGAGGGGACTTTCGTCTTTACTATGTTAAAAATTCATGAGTGTAGTATACTTGATTGTATTAAAAAGACCGTTTGAAAAGTGTCTAAATTGTTAGACCTTTCCTCTCTTTCTATGTGGTGCAATACTTTTGCCGGCCACTGTATGGTTTGACCCGGATAGTGTACAGTCCCAATAGTTTCATGGAGACACGCACTTTTTTCAGGATGGTACTCGCACTCTGATATTTCTAATTTTCTATGGCAGATGGAGTCCGGCCCCTGAAATCACCTGTCCACTGCATAAACCATGGATGCGAATCAGCCCCGCTTCATGTGCTGGTATTGTTCCGAAAAATGTGAAGAATTCATCATCGCTATCGATCATGCTTTATCATTACACCCCACTGAAAATGTGAAGCTTCGCATTCTTCGGCTTGACGATAAAGCCGGGGTATTCAGATATTGTTCAAAAGACTTCGAAGTAATTCCAAAGACAGTAGCAGAGGGATACCACATTGTTGGCCATAAGAATGAAACTATCACAATAGAATGCAAAGCCGACGAATGCTTCTAAGTAATACAATAAAAATTCATCAGCCCGAAATGCACAACATCTGATGCATCTAAGAGTAAATTAAAAATATATCACAAACTGCATTCCTTGCTGCAAATTGACTCAAATTAGAATAAAATGTAGTCATTGTAAAATAAATAAACAATATTGATCACATATATTGGATTTCTTGCTAACAATCTGGAGTAAAAGAATTTCAACAAAATATTCTTCTTGTGACTTGAAGTTGAACACAGACAGTTTCTCACTGCCTAAATGCCATTGGACACCTTGACTTATCATGTCGACGCAACCCCTGTCGCTGTTTGAACTTACTGCGGCACTTGACCGTGTGCAAAACCAGGCCCTCCGACTCATCACTGGTGCAATGAAATCCACGCCCATCAAGGAAATGGAGAAGCTTACCACCATCCAACCCCTCTGTCAGAGAAGAGAAGCCAAGACTATGGTACAGGCCGAGAAGCTCAAGTGCCTACCCGACCATGTACCACCCCATGAAGCACAGACTGAGCAACCTCACCAAGAACCGGCTCAAACGGAGCAGTTTTGTACACGAGAGCAAGAGACTTTCTCGACAGTACAGGGAAGTCCTCCCACAGAACACTCTACCTCTGACTCAAGAAGAAGAGGAAACCCCCAAGGCAACAGAGAAACCAGGCATCCAGATCTGCACCAGTGTTCCACATGTTACCTCAGGAGAAGATCAGAATGACACAGCTCGACAGGCACTCACCTTAGCCCTGATCGACGAACAGTACCCAAAAGAGGCGTGGATCCATGTATACACCGATGGATCAGCAACTAACGCCGTGCTCAATGGAGGTGCAGGCATTCTCATCCAGTTCCCTGGGGGACATACAGCTACATCCAGCGTTGCCACTGGCAAACACTGCACAAACTATAAAGCAGAAGCAGAAGCTCTCATGCAGGCCGCCTCCTTGGTTCAGGACTCCGCAGACCCTTGCTACCAAGTTGTCTTCCTCTCGGACGCCCTTTCAGTCCTTCAGGCCCTAGAGAACGACAGACTCCCACAGTTGGCCAAAGCATTACAGATGGTCAGACAAACCAGAAGAGTTGTCCTCCAGTGGATACCAGCACACTGTGGGATACCAGGAAATGAAAGGGCAGATGAGCTGGCGAAAGAAGGAGCCGTGGAAGACCAACCTGAAAACAGTGTCAGCTTTAGTGAGCAGAAGACAATCATCAAGGCATTGATGAGGCCAAGGACAAACAGAGATGACTACCACACAATGTCCAGAGAGCAGCAAGTCAACCTCATCAGGCTGCGTACTGGCCACAACAGGCTCAATGCTCACATGAACCGAAAGTTCAAGCTGGCGCCATCACCAACCTGTGCCTGCGGTCAAGAAGACCAAACAGCGGAACACATCTTACAGCGATGTCCCTTACTAGATGAGGAACGAAAAGAAGTGTGGCCGTCACCAACTCCCTTGCAGACCAAACTATACGGCAGTCGACAGGAGTTGGAGAAAACGACAACATTTATCACCAGTGCAGGACTGATTGTGTAACCTCTGCGAACGCCAAGAAGAAGAAGAAGACTGCGGCACTTGACACACTCAAACTGGGGTTTCTCGTCATGGGTATGCATGTGCTGACTCAGCAGTCGGGCACAAGCAAAACTCTTGCCGCATTTGCTGCAGACAAGAAGTCTTGGTTCTGTCTTACAATTGTGGCGTGTGAGGTTCCGTTTGCTTTGGAAATACTTGTTGCATTTTTTGCATCTGTGTGGCTTTATGCCTTGATGACCACTACAGTGGCTGTGAAATTCAGTAATGTTCATGAAAGCTTTATCACATACCCCGCACGTGTGTCTTGATCCCGTTTGAAAGCCGTGTGCTTGTCTCCTGTGTTCTGTGAGACCAGAAGCATATTTGTAACTTTTGCCACACTCTTGACACAGATGACGCTTGCCTAAACTCCCAGACGGCTTTGATGGTGTTGATGTCCTTGTGGGTGGACCTATGGTCTGAGCTTGCCCTTGTGAAAGAACAGCGTCCACAGCTTCCACCACCTCTTCGCTAACATCAAGATAGCTATCCGTCGTGATACCAGAGATCTCCATTCTGCAACCTCTCTGCCGGGATCGGTGGGGGTGGTAGCCCGCTATCGTGGGGGTTGGGGGTTGCAGAGAAGCAAAATATGGAGTTATCGGATCGTACAAAAACGCACAGAACATCGGCAATAAAGGTGGTGGGGGACTATAACAACATAACAAAACAAGAGCTGAGACATTCACCAAATATAACTTGATATTACTGGAAAATTTAGAAGGACAATGTCCCATGGTGCACAACCGCTGGCAATCAAATATTGTCGCGACGTGCAACCATGCTCTTCCGTGGTGTGCAACCGTCAAACTGTTTGGTGTCTTTACATATCCGTAAAATATGAAGTAACCATGTAACATTAGCTAATAAAATTTAACCCAATGGTCAATAAATAATCATTGATTACATCTTAATTGTCTGTAGCTTTGTCCGAAAGCTTGATTTTTGGTGGTGAAGGTTGAAAGTCAAAATTTACAAAAATGCGCTTGAACAAGTGTAAATAATCACAGTTCAACATTCACACGTAAATGCAATCAATGAAAAAAATCGATGATGTGATGCTACAATACCTAAGTTCAAAGTGTAAACAAAAGTTATATGATAATCTACTAATTAAGAGAAGAGATTTGTAATTTTGTGGAGAAACTCACCTCGCTTGTCCTGATCCCGCGGCTTTTAGTCGGTGCAACCGATCCCGCGGCTTTCAGTCGGTGCAACCGTTTATACGGCGTGTAGAACCGCCCAGTCAGCCAGCGACAACCAGGCTTTGCGTGCGTGCGTGCTTTGCGTGCGTGTGCCACTGCGCGACCTAATTGTATGAAGCAGCAACGTTAGCAGTCTAGTCATTTGAGTTCAGTGCCAATGGCTTGATGGAAAGCGCGTCCGACTATGGCCAAAGTGATCCGGGTTCCATTCCCGGTATGAGCGGTCTAATTTTTTTTTTTAATTCTTGTTTACTATTGTTTATTATGAACGTTTTAATGTTTTATTTTACTCTAATAATTTTTTTTTTAATTCACGTGCACAAGACAAAAACTTTCATACTGGGGGAGCGAGCCATTCTGAAGAGTACTCGGGTCCAGCGCCAGCTTTTTTAATTGATCTTTTTTCTTTATAGGCCTCAATTGCATTCGCTGCAACAACCGGTTTTTGTCTCTGTGTTCGTTTTTACATTTAGTCAAGTTTTGACTAAATGTTTTAACATAGAGGGGGGAATCGAGACGAGGGTCGTGGTGTATGTGTGTCTGTGTGTCTGTGTGTCTGTCTGTCTGTGTGTGTGTGTAGAGCGATTCAGACTAAACTACTGGACCGATCTTTATGAAATTTGACATGAGAGTTCCTGGGTATGATATCCTCAGACTTTTTTTTCATTTTTTTGATAAATGTCTTTGATGACGTCATATCCGGCTTTTCGTGAAAGTTGAGGCGGCACTGTCACTTTATCGAAAAAATGAAAAAAAACGTCCGGGGATATCATACCCAGGAACTCTCATGTCAAATTTCATAAAGATCGGCCCAGTAGTTTAGTCTGAATCGCTCTACACACACACACAGACAGACAGACAGACAGACACACATACACCACGACCCTCGTCTCGATTCCCCCCTCTACGTTAAAATATTTAGTCAAAGCTTGACTAAATGTAACAAGTCGCGTAAGGCGAAATAACTACATTTAGTCAAGCTGTGGAACTCACAAAATGAAACTGAACGTAGTCCGCCGCTAGTGCAAAAGGCAGTGAAAGTGACGAGCCTGTTTGGCGTGGTAGCGGTTGCGCTGTGCTTCATAGCACGCTTTACTGTACCTCTTTTCGTTTTAACTTTGTGAGCGTGTTTTTTATCCAAACATATCATATCTATATGTTTTTGGAATCAGGAACCGACAAGGAATAAGATGAAAGTGTTTTTAAATTGATTTCCCAAAAAACCATTTGATCATAATTTTCATATTTTTAATTTTCAGAGCTTGTTTTTAATCCAAATATAACATATTTATATGTTTTTGGAATCAGGGAATGATGAAGAATAAGATGAACGTAAATTTGGATCGTTTTATAAAATATGGTGTTTTTTTACAATTCAGATTTTTAATGACCAAAGTCATTAATTAATTTTTAAGCCGCCAAGCTGAAATGCAATACCGAAGTCCGGCCTTTGTCGAAAATTGCTTGGCCAAAATTTTAATCAATTTAATTGAAAAATGAGGATGTGACAGTGCCACCTCAACTTTTACAAAAAGCCGGATATGACGTCATCAAAGGTATTTATCGAAAAAAAGAAAAAAACGTCCGGGGATATCATTCCCAGGAACTCTCATGTCAAATTTCATAAAGATCGGTCCAGTAGTTTGGTCTGAATCGCTCTACACACACACACAGAGACAGACAGACAGACAGACAGACACACATACATCACAACCCTCGTCTCGATTCCCCCCTCTACGTTAAAACATTTAGTCAAAACTTGACTAAATGTAAAACAAGTCGCGTAAGGCGAAAATACAACATTTAGTCAAGTAGCTGTCGAACTCACAGAATGAAACTGAACGCAATGCAACGCAGCAAGACCGTATACTCGTAGCATCGTCAGTCCACCGCTCATGGCAAAGGCAGTAAAATTGACAAGAAGAGCGGGGTAGTAGTTGCGCTGAGAAGGATAGCACGCTTTTCTGTACCTCTCTTCGTTTTAACTTTCTGAGCGTGTTTTCAATCCAAACATATCATATCTATATGTTTTTGGAATCAGGAACCGACAAGGAATAAGATGAAAGTGTTTTTAAATTGATTTGGAAAATTTAATTTTGATAATAATTTTTATATATTTAATTTTCAGAGCTTGTTTTTAATCCAGATATAACATATTTATATGTTGTTGGAATGAGAAAATGATGGAGAATAAGATGAACGTACATTTGGATCGTTTTATAAAAAAAATAATTTTATTACAATTTTCAGATTTTTAATGACCAAATTCATTAATTAATTTTTAAGCCACCAAGCTGAAATGCAATACCGAAGTCCGGGCTTCGTCGGAGATTACTTGACCAAAATTTCAACCAATTTGGTTGAAAAATGAGAGCGTGACAGTGCCGCCTCAAATTTCACGAAAAGCCGGATATGACGTCATCAAAGACATTTATAAAAAAAATGAAAAAAAGTCTGAGGATATCATACCCAGGAACTCTCATGTCAAATTTCATAAAGATCGGCCCAGTAGTTTAGTCTGAATCGCTCTACACACACACACACAGACAGACAGACAGACAGACAGACAGACACACACACATACACCACGACCCTCGTCTCCCCTCTATGTTAAAACATTTAGTCAAAACTTGACTAAATGTAAAAAGAGAGAGGCGAAAAAGAAAGGGTTTAAGCTGCCTGCATGCAACTGAGATTAAAAGAAACAAGTCGCGTAAGGCGAAATTACTGCATTTAGTCAAGCTGTGGAACTCACAGAATGAAACTGAACGTAGTCCGCCGCTAGTGCAAAAGGTAGGGAGGCCCACAGAGAAAATCCAAAATGGCGGCCACAGCCGTGATTTTATTTTACTTTTCTATGAAGATTTAAAAGGCTAAATAAATATTTTGAAAACGTCAAACAACTTGCAAGGGTTTCTCCAGTTGTTGTTATTTTGAATGATTGTTGGTATGTGAACGTGCTGTTTTTGGTTCATGAGTAAAACAAGTCCCGAACTTGCCCCAAAACGCTATCTCCCGCTTCGGACTTAGCCGCAATCGCGGTGTACAGGGAAAAAGCTATTTGACGTCGCGGCAAGCGAAACACTCGAAATCGTCACCCAAGTTCCAAGAGCGCGCGAAGAAAAACTATTTAAAGTACAATACTGAAATTTAGTGTGGCATAAGATCAACCCTTTGTTATGATGTATGTGAAAGAGCGACTTATCAACATTTTATTAACGTCTTGAAAAAGGGTGGGTTCTGAACACAGTGTTTTACTTTTTACACAGATGCTTCTGGAAATCGCTCTTTTCTGTCAATAATTCTAAAAGGCCAATCTACCAGGACAATGTCTTATCTAATCAATGTGTGCAATACTTTAACCGGGCCAACCGATTGAAGTGAAGCAATATTTCAACTTTTGCGCCGTCCAAGGCCGAATCGCGTATGTTCTGAGATCTCGCAAGGAAAAAGTATTAGATGCAGTTTACTGACATTTTGCATACCATCAGATCAATCCTTTGTAATTATGTATTCCTCTGAGCGACTCATAATTACTATCAACATGTTGTGAATATAGTTGATTCTGAACACAGTGTTTTTGTTTTGACACAGGCGTTTTTGGAAATCGCCCATTTCTCTCAGTAATCTTAAAAGGCTAATCTACAAGAAGAACATCTTTTCTCATCAATACGGGCTATACTTTGACCGGGCCGATCGATTGAAGTGAAGC
>NC_090246.1:80287094-80294594 GCF_037325665.1 Littorina saxatilis
TCTTCGTTTTAACTTTCTGAGCGTGTTTTTAATCCAAACATATCATATCTATATGTTTTGGAATCAGGAACCGACAAGGAATAAGATGAAATAGTTTTTAAAACGATTTCGGAAATTTAATTTTGATCATAATTTTTATATTTTTAATTTTCAGAGCTTGTTTTTAATCCAAATATAACATATGTATATGTTTTTGGAATTAGGAAATGACGAAGAATAAGATGAAATTGTTTTTGGATCGTTTAATAAAAAAATAATTTTAATGACAAGTTTCCGATTTTTAATGACCAAACTCACTCATTAGTTTTTAAGCCACCAAGCTGAAATGCAATACCAAACCCCGGGCTTCGTCGAAGATTGCTTTGCCAAAATTTCAATCAATTTGATTGAAAAATGAGGGTGTGACAGTGCCGCCTCAACTTTTACAAAAAGCCGGATATGACGTCATCAAAGCAGACATGGGACTGGTCCGATTTTTATCGGAATTTCGATATTTTCCTTAGCTCACAGACCATTCTTGAGATCGATGCAAATTCGTTGAGAAAAAAAGGGGGGGGGGGGGGGGGGAGTTGGTATGAACCGTTCAGCTGAAGCTGTCTGCGTCTGAAGTCAGTGCATTCGCACCCCAGCACTCGCGTGAACCCATAGGTGGTGGTATGAACCGTTCAGCTTGAAGCTGTCTGTGACTGAAGTCAGTGCATTCGCACCCCAGCACTCGCGTGAACCCATAGCAGTATCATGGGTCGCGTTTGATTGGCTGTTGATCTCCGACGATTATTGCCGAGGCTTAATTATTCACCGATGGTTGTTTTGATTGGCTCTCGATCTCCAAACACCGTAGCATCATGGCGTCTGGATTCCATATTGTTTTGTCGGCTGTGGAAGCTCTTACGATCGACGACCAAAGTGTGAAAAACAAGTGGAAAGCCAACTGGCTGTCAGAAGAAGTGACTGTCACTATCAACAAGAAAGAAAGGCGCCAGCTCATTGGCGACAGTATCGCCAAAATATCCATTCCCGGTCAGGCCGTGTGCACGTGGTGCGACAACGGCCACTGCGTGGTGAAATACGGACTTGGTGGAAAAAAGGTGTTGGTTCGTCACATTGAAAGCAAGAAGCACAGAGGGCTCTTGGAAGCACGTCTCTCTCTCTCTCTCTCTCTCTCTCTCTCTCTCTCTCTTTCCCTCCATCCTGTCTGCGCTGAGCCGATGACCCGCAGTTGCTGGTAGGCCTGAATAAGGAAAATTAACACCTCAACTCAAGGCAAAACAACCGATTTATAGATTAGAACCTTTTTTTTGGGGGGGTAGGTGAGGTGAGGGGGAGAGTAGGTGCACTCTGTTCAGACATTGTAGCAGCTTTGATGAGTTATCTTGATTGCTTTTTGGCTCACGTAAGTGTAGCCTATGCGATCGTAACTTTGTCTGTCTGTGCGTGTGTATGTCTGTGGTAGAAACTTTAACATTTGAAGACGTCACATTATGGCGTAAGAGGGTTAGACGTCACGCGAAGGAATTACTGAAAGTCTCGGTCATTGTCATTTTGAGCGAGCCGAGACTAGTTGGCAGTCGTGTCCCTGTAAGTTACAGGCTACATGCAGACAGACAGATCTAGATCTATAGTGTCTCGCTTTCTTGCACAGTGTCACCTATGCTTACTGTGTGTGTGTGTGTATGTGTGACGGAGTCCGGGAGTGATTGAGTTTGTGTTACTGTTTGTCGATTTCTTACGTGAGCCTTGAAGGCTTCGCCTCTTGTTTTCTACATTGTCATTATCATGTGATTACAGGCACCTGTGGATGTGAAGCAAAATGTTTTGTTTAAAATGCTAAAACATATTATTCTTGTGGTTTTTATAGCTTTTTAAAAAGGCATGATCTATTTTTTTGCTATCAGGAGAAGCCCCAAAATGGCCTTTATAATTCTAAAATTCCTTTTCCGTCAGGGGGGCTTCGCCCCCCTGAACCCCCCTGAGCGGCCCTTGGACCCCGGCTTAGTTTCCTACTTTTTGAACATTTGCTGGTCTCATGCCTGTCAAAGTTATTTATTGAAAAAAAGAAAAAAACGTCCGGGGATATCATACCCATGAACTCTCATGTCAAATTTCATAAAGATCGGCCCAGTAGTTTAGTCTGAATCGCTCTACACACACACACAGACAGACAGACACACATACACCACGACCCTCGTCTCGATTCCCCCCTCTATGTTAAAACATTTAGTCAAAACTTGACTAAATGCAAACAAGTCGCGTAAGGCGAAAATACAACATTTAGTCAAGTAGCTGTCGAACTCACAGAATGAAACTGAACGCAATGCAACGCAGCAAGACCGTATACTCGTAGCATCGTCAGTCCACCGCTCACGGCATAGGCAGTGAAATTGACAAGAAGAGCGGGGTAGTAGTTGCGCTGGGAAGGATAGCACGCTTTTCTGTACCTCTCTTCGTTTTAACTTTCTGAGCGTGTTTTTAATCCAAACATATCATATCTAAATGTTTTTGGAATCAGGAACCGACAAGGAATAAGATGAAAGTGTTTTTAAATTGATTTGGAAAATTTAATTTTGATAATAATTTTTATATATTTAATTTTCAGAGCTTGTTGTTAATCCAAATATAACATATTTATATGTTATTGGAATCAGCAAATGATGGAGAATAAGATGAACGTAAATTTGGATCGTTTTATAAAAAAATTTTTTTTTTACAATTTTCAGATTTTTAATGACCAAAGTCATTAATTAATTTTTAAGCCACCACGCTGAAATGCAATACCGAAGTCCGGGCTTCGTCGAACATTACTTGACCAAAATTTCAACCAATTTGGTTGAAAAATGAGGGCGTGACAGTGCCGCCTCAACTTTCACGGGTGTATGCAAAAAATTGCATTCATAACGGAAGTCAAACGGAGCCAGGGGACGAAACCCACCGACAGACTCTATACGTTTGCGGGAATTCCCGCACCCAGAACTCCGAGTTACTTCCCTTCGAGTCTCGTTCTATCACTGACAGCATGCGTTGGATTAGAACTCCGGACAAAAACAAGTGTTGATCCGGGGTCAAGAAGCCCGCCCTTGGTAAGATGGGGTGGGACATGGATTATTGATCAAGACTTCACTGTAAATCTCAAACACCATAGATCCTTCATAACGACCGATTTTTGAAGAATTATTCCGTAAATAAACAAATAAATAGTGACGTCATTTGTGGTGGGTTGTGGGCGACCCACTTTTGAATTAAAGAAGGCATTTTACTTTGTTTATTTCTATTTGGATGGCGTGGGTCGTGTCCCACCCCCATATTACCAAGGGCGGCTTCTTGACCCCGTTTAAGATCAACACTTGTTTTTATTGCTAGCCTATCACTTTCTTGACTCTCTGTAAGGCACACACACAAAAATTGTCTGTTTTTTCGCGCGACCCAAGACTATTTTTTTGGCCTATGTTACCGTAAACAGACTATTTTGTTGTTGTTGGCCTGATCGGTTTTTAATTTTTATTTTTTTCACTGATAAACATACACTGTGCACCTTACACATTGGGGCTTGACTTAGTACCCTTGAGAGGGAGGGGCATCCAACATGTAGCAAGGGTACAGGGGCAGGCAAGGCGGGGGTATGGCCCTCTTCGCTAGAAGTTATTAGCATTTTCGAGGGTTGCATTTTTGGGGGGTCACCCTGTATTTCTCTCAGCGAGTGCCGACCCTGCTTCAAACACAGTAGTTCTTTAGTGCCGCAATGCAGGTTGAATTACAACTGAATGCTATATAGTTATTTCTACACACACACACACACACACACACACACACACACACACACACTGACACACTCACACACACACACACACACACACACACACACACACACACACACACACACATATATATATATATATACACGCACGGCTCACTTATACTGACACGTAGGCACGCAATGACCGTGCACACAAACTGAACGTGACACTCAAGCCGCCCGCTGGCACGCGCGCACGCAGGTACAGACGCACACTGGCCCACACGCACGGAACGAACACACTGACACACACACACCCACATACACACACACACATACACACACACACACACACATACACACACACACACACACACATACATACACATACACACGCACGGAGAGAACACACACACACACAGGGGCGGACGAGGGGGGGTGCACAGGGTGCACGTGCACCCCCCCTCCAGCAAAAAAAATAATAATTTGGAAAGCTGATTATATGGCCATTTATAAGTTCAAATGGCACCAGATGGCACCATTTTGCTTCTTTGAGGAAAAAATTTTTCCGGGGGGGCATGCCCCCGGACCCCCCTAGCAAATTCGGGCGCTTCGCGCCCATCACATTCACTTTCGATTCAAAGTGCACCCCCCCTTACAAAGCAACTGATCCGCCCCTGCACACATACACACACACACACACACACCACTGACATGTCAGCTGGCGTAGGCCTACCTTGCACTCAGTCACGACATCAGCTGGGCAGTAAGCGGCCTTTTTAAATAACACCAGTCTCTCTGCTAAATTTTCATCCACACACAATCGCCACAGAAACAACAACAATATTATGACATTTAGACAGAACGAGTCAGTGTCAGACAGCTATAGCAGTCAAAACAACAGAGTCTGCTTTAAAGTCCGAGAAAAACAGTTGTGAGTCAGTTCAGCCCACAGAACTTGGTTCAGCCCGACCCGGCGCAGAAGCAGACGACACGATGTGCGTGACGTCATAAGCATTCAGCCTCTGCATCTCTTTTCAGAAACTGGAGATTTCCCAGAAATCGGCGATTCCCGGGCCGTCCAAGACTTCGTAACCTGGAACGCTGACGCGCGCTTCTTTCATTGCAGAAAAGTTTTGAAGAGTTGCAAAAGACAGGAATGTCGTGTTCGAGTGTTGTGCTTGGTGAAAGGAGTGAAATTTAGAGCGGCCTTGATCGTGAGTGGTGGAGTGACACAGAGGTAACGTGGCTGTATTTCTTGCTTCCTTGTTGTGTGTTTGTTGACGGCTGTCGCCGCGTGTGTCGATAGGTTACTGTGACCCGAGTATTGTTTTGATTGCGCTGTGTTGTCACTGGGATGTGTGGGTGTGTGCGGAGGGGGGGGGGGTGTTCTGTGTGTGTGAGTGTGTGCGGTGTGTGTGCGATGTGTGTGCGTGTGCCGTGTGGGTGTGTAGTTTGTGCGCGTGTGTATGTATGTGTGAGTGTGTGTGTGTGTGTGTGTGTGTTTGTTTACATGCGTGCGTGCGTATTGACGTGTCGTACATGTACGCTAGCGCGCACGTGTGTTTGCAGCAGGTGTCGCTGTAGATGCATGTTTTCTCGTTGTTGGGAAGTTGTTCTATTTGACATCTACACAGACTGTCAGACGACAACAATTAAGCCTTCTCAGTCGACTGAGAATAATAGCATGCAGGGGCGGATCAGTTGCTTTGTAAGGGGGGGGGGTGCACTTTGAATCGAAAGTGAATGTGATGGGCGCGAAGCTAGGGGGGTCCGGGGGCATGCCCCCCCGGAAAAATGTTTGGCCCAAAGAAGCAAAATGGTGCCATCTGGTGCCATTTGAACTTAGAAATGGTCATAGAATCAGCTTTCCAATTTTATTTTTTTTTTGCTGGAGGGGGGGTGCACCTGCACCCTGTGCACCCCCCCTCGTCCGCCCCTGGATGGTGTAGGTGTGGGCAGAATCATTCACGCACCGTGACGTCGAGCACAGCACAGTGTAGTTATACAAGGAACTTAGTCGATAAATATCGACAGGGGGCCGACAAATGGTTTAAATGTGAAATGTGTGTATATGGGTGTGGGTCTGAAACAAACAAACAAACAAACCATGTGAACCCCCCCCCGGGCCGCAGGCCTTCGATGTAGTGATTGAAAAAAAGGATGTTCTCAAATGGTTCAATTCTCATTTGGTCTGATTGTCAAATGGTACCGGTATACTCCCCCCCCCCCTCTGGTCACAGGCCAAGGATTTAAAAAAAATTAATTAATTAATTATTTATTTATTTTAAACATTAAACAAATTAATTAGAGTAAAACAAAACATTAAAACATTATCTCAGATAAATCCACACACACACAAAAAAGAAACAAATGTTTACATACAATCATATCAATTCATAAAAACAAAATGACAATGAATTCAACAAAACATCAATTACTAATTAACACATACATATAGCCCTCATTTTGATTATACCGTATGCAGGAAATTGATTCAAATGATGCAAATGCAATCATCTCCAAAAGGGGGTACACAATGCACGCAGCGAACCGTCAACAAAACTAATAGGTGGATGCCGGGGGGTGGATGGGGGGTTTGCACCCTCTTCCATTCCCCGCATTCGTTCCCACGGGACTCTGCTATCACTTCCTCCTGCATTACCTCTACACCTCCTCCCCCCCCCCTTTTTTTGTGCTGCATATCTGGTCGCTGACATGACCGCTCCCTCTAAACTCACACTTAAAACGTTCATAATAAATTAAGTAGATGTGCAACGCCAAGGCACTGCATACTCCAGCGAAAGACAAACCTCTCTCTCTCTCTCTCTCTCTCTCTCTCTCTCTCTCTCTCTCTCTCTCTCTCTCTCTCTCTCTCTCTCTCTCTCTCTCTCTCTCTATGGGTCCCGATAAGATTCCTGTCCGGTTGCTCAAACTTGCTTTACCATACATAATTGATTCACTGACTTAATGTCTACAACCTTGGCATACAACAAAACGTTTTTCCCTCTATTTTAAAATGTGCCAAGGTAGTGCCACTCCCAAAAAGCAAGGATCTTACGGACCCTAACAACTTTCGACCAATTTCCCTCTTACCTGTTTTATCTAAGCCTTTGGAGAAGCATATTTAGAAATATTTACTGGAATATATGGAACGAATGAATTTGTTTCATCCATTTCAGTCTGGATTTCGCTCTAAGCATTCATGCCACACTGCTCTCAGCTCTTTATGTGAAACTTGGTTATCAGCTATTAATGAGTCCGAAGTAACAGGAGCGTTATTCCTGGACTTTAAAAAAGCCTTTGACCTTGTAGACCACTCCTTATTATTAAAGAAATTACAATGCTACTTAAAAGATGACTCTGCTTGTGCCTTCTTCGAATCATATCTTTCAAAACGGAAACAATATGTATTCATCAACTGTAAAACTTCGTCGAATTATTTTGTCAAAAGTGGTGTGCCTCAAGGGTCTGTATTAGGACCTATATTGTTCTGTATTTATATAAATGATTTACCTCTTCATGTGTCAGATGAGAAAGTAAGATGTGAGTTCTTTGCGGATGATTCATCAATCCACACCAGTCAGAAGTCTTTGGTAGCCGTCAACCAATCTCCTCAAAAAAGTATAGATGAGATGACAGAATGGTGCACCACTAATGCAATGGTTATTCACCCTGTTAAGACGAAAAGTATGGTGATTACAACTAGACAAAAACACCAATTAAAACCCTTACAACTTCAACTGTCAATTGATTCAACTCAAGTGCAA
>NC_090246.1:80299594-80327094 GCF_037325665.1 Littorina saxatilis
CAACTTAACACACGTCTTGGGATTTATGAGACATAACGCAAATATTGTTGACTCTCGTAATATTTAAAGGTCACACAACAAGGTCATCACCAGGTAAAACCGAAGAAAAACCGAGGGAAAGTACCATTTTCTGCAACTGTTTGTAAGAATAAACTTTCAAATTCAATTGTTTCCTGGGATTAGCGCATCTCCAGACATGACAAACATCTGATTAACAGTCATGAATTGTGGAGGTCACGACAAGGTCATTACCGGGTAAAAACGAGGGAAAATACCATTTTCTGCAACTTGTGTGTAAGTAAATGCTTTCAAACTCCATCTTCTTCTGGTATTGGCGCATCTCTAGACATGACAATCATCTGATTAACAGTCCTCAATTTTCAAGGTCACAACAAGGTCATTACCAGATAAAACCGATGGAAAAACCGAGGGAAAATACCACTTTCTGCAACTTTTTTGTAAGTAAGAGCTTATAAACTCCATCTTCTTCTAGGATTAGCGCTGATTTCAATGACCCTGAAGTCTTTGGAAAGTTTTCTTGACCCATGCAATGTTTGAAGGTCATGACAAGGATGGGATTTTACACACGTCTAGGGCATTATAAGACATGAAACAAATATTGTTGACTCTCGTAATATTTAAAGGTCACACAACAAGGTCATTACTGGGTAAAACGACGGAAAATATATCAACTTTATGACTCGTCTGAGTGCCAGGACAGCCGGTGTGATCCTCAGAGTCAGGCTTGCAGACCGCAAGCCTATCGGTAGATGAACACCTTAACATTGACTTTTTCTTCTCTCTCCCCTTCTCTTCTACCCCTATTACATCCAGCCCCGCCCAACCCCCTAGAGCCCCTGTGGGCGAAGGAAGATGTCATGAATCTGCCTCAACAGCTTTAGCTTAGAAAATAGCCGAACACAAATAGAAAACGTGTAAACTTGACCTTGTCATGACCTTCAAACTAGGCATGGGCCAAGAAAACTTTCCTCGGACTTCAGGGTCATTGAAATCAGCGCTAATCCCAGAAGAAGATGGAGTTTATAAGCTCTTACTTACAAAAAAGTTATAGAAAATGGTATTTTTTTCTCAGTTTTCTCTCGGTTCTATCTGGTAATGACCTGGTTGTGACCTTGAAAATTGAGGACTGTTAATCAGATGATTGTCATGCCTAGAGATGCGCCAATGCCAGAAGAAGATGGAATTTGAAAGCTTTTACTTTCACATAAGTTGCAGAAAATGGTATTTTCCCTCGGTTTTCCCTCGTTTTTGCCTGGTAATGACCTTGTCGTGACCTCCACAATTGATGTCTGATAATCGGATGATTGTCATGTCTAGAGATTCGTTAATCCCCCAAAAATAATTGAATTTGAAAGCTTTTTCTAACAAACAGTTCCAGAAAATGGTACTTTCCCTTGGGTTTCCCTCGTTTTTTCCTTGTAATGACCTTGTTGTGACCTTTAAATAACGCGAGAGTCAACTATATTGTATGTATTGATAAGCGTTCATGTAGCCCTAGACGCGTGTAAAGTTTCAAAGCTCTAGCTTAAGAAACGGGCGAATAATCGAACGCAGTGTTAAGTTGTTCATCTGACTAAGTGCCAAAAGGTGCGCACGAAAAGCGGACAAAGGGGCTAAAAAATAAAAGTTGACAAACACGACTGATATTGTGATTTTTGTTAAGACAACAGATGCTGGAACCCAATTACGAAAAGAAAAGATAAATTTACCCAAATGATTTTACAAATAACGATAATTTTGTTCGTTATATCATTCAAAACGGCACTGAGTCATAGCATTAAGGTTATCTCGCACGTTTTTAAAGCTAGGGCTTTGAAACTTGGCACACAACCAAAGTATAATGACCTCCAGGTATGGTGCACATCACACTAAACAACATTGAATTTCAAGGTCACAGCGAGGTTAAATTTCCTTTGCAAACTGGAAAATTGTCGTTGTCACGTCTTACATGTTTTAATACTAGATCAGTTAGACTTTACATACTTCACATACTTTCAGCATTTTTATAAAACCTCATTAAAAGTGACCTGCTTGTTAATCTTTGTCAAAGTTCAAGGTCACAGCGGGGTCACATCTGGTCCAAATGTGGAATATTTTCAATTTATTCAGCGCGTTTATAGCACGAGCTTTGAAAATACACACAGTTCTAGTGTATAATGTTCACACACGATTAAAGTCTGGTTGAAAAAGTCAAGGTCACAGCAGGGTCGCGTTGAGGTCAAACATATACATTTTTCAATGAGGTTTTCTCATATGTTTTTGAAGCTAGGGCCTTGAAACTTGGCACACTACGCAAGTTAAATTAAACCTCATCAAATTCCAAGGTCACAGTAAGGTTAAAGATCCTTTAAGGATATTTTCTAAAAAAGGTGACCGCCTGGTTAATGTTTGTCAAATTTCAAGGTCACAGCAGTGCCATCTGGCTTAAACTTTGAAAAATTGTCAATTTCTTCAACTAGTTTTATAGTGTTTGAAGTCATTCACACATGATGAAAGTCTGGTTGATAAAATCAAACGTCAAGGTCGCAGCGGGGTCGCATTGAAGTCAGACACATACAATTGTCATTTTCACGAACGCCTTTTAAGCAACACCTTTGAAACTTCACACATTCCAAAGTTTTGATGTTGTTTGGTTATAATCAAAGTGTGGTCAATTTCCATGATTGAGAGCATTCAGAGGGGTCAAGTTGAGGTCACACAAAAGAGATTAAATTGTCGACACAACAGATGAGACTGGCTACCACTGTTTATTTTAATACACTTTTATGCAAATTTTAAATTGTGTTCAACCATATACACCAAACTCACCCAAACTCCTGAAACATCCAAGAAAAGGAAAAATGTGTCCAAGCAAGGAAAAACGCCATTTCTTCAAAGGCTGGAATAACTACAGAGGCAGCCGCGTCATTACACACAATGCAATTACGTCATACATCATACATTTCTATGAGTCATGTTGAATGGAATGGTGGCATGTGCCTCTATTCTAGCTAACAACAAAGCTGAAAAAATGAATATTATCTGTTTGTTTTGTTTGTTTTACCCGTACGAGACCTTTCTGTGACCTTGACATGTGACAAGGATCTACCTTAACTTCTTTAAGTCGGAGTTGAGAGTTGTGTGATGTTTGAAGGCTCTCCCTTTAAAAAAAACTGAGATAATGATGCATTTTCGTGTTTTTGATTTGCCCATGTGACCTTGAGATTCGACAAAGGTCAACAAGACTTTAACCGTGTATGGAGGCTATTAAGCCCAAAAATGTGAACTTTCAAGGTTCTTGCTTTGAAAAACTCTGAGAAAAAGGTTATGTTTTTTTTTTTACCCACACGAGACCCTGCTATGACCTTCACATTTCTCAAGGATCAACCTTGAATTCTCCATGTTGAACAATCATTAAGCAAAAGCGTTGTTTGAAGTTTGAAGGTTCTAGCTTCAAAAATCTCTGAAAAAATATGTTTCATCCGTTTTCTGAACCACATGTGACCCAGCCGTGACCTTGAAATCTGACAAGGGTCAACAAGACTTTTACCATGCATGGGGGCGATTAAACCCCAAATGTGTGTGAAGTTTCAAGGTTTCAACTTAAAAAACGTCTGAGAAAAATATACATTTTCCTTTTTGGACAATGTGTTGCACGCAAGACAACACGACAAACGCTCGTGTTATCATTCTTTTACTTTAAGGTCGACTTGCGTGCCCGCTCTTTCGCTAATCTCAATTAAAATTCATCTTAGAAGTTCGGTTTTATTACGCTTTTAATTAAGAAGATTAAACTAAGACAACAAATAGTTAGTTTTACCCATTAAACTCGATAAGGTAGTGACATTTTATGTTGAACGCAAGAAGGTGTCGCACGCAAGATCTGAAAAGATGTTGACGACATAATTTCAACACTTGATAGCGCAATCGTGGTTCGTGATTTCTTCACAAATTTTGAACACAGAATGTGTCACGTGGTTCCGTAAATGAAGTAGATCTTTGTACATGTAAATTTTGTTTTTAAAAGAAAATAACCGTTAATTACCGAACATTTTGTCGCACGCAAGATATGACGAAATTTTCAAATCGTTTTCAAAAATGCTGTTCAAAAGTTCTGCAGTCTTTGCTGGATTACTTGAAAGACAGCAGTTTGATACACCGTTATCGCTTGACGTGTCGACATCAATTCCAGAGTTTTTGAAAAAGAAATTTAGTAAATATCTGCGATTGAAAAATGTATGCCGTGATGACGAATCATCTTGCGTGCGACACCTTAAAATTCGGTTATCGAAAAAAAAAAATTCTCTCGAGATTTAGATTTGACGTTTGGTCTCGTCTGTAAAGCGATGTTTCAGGCATTCAATCAAACTAAATGCAATTCATTTGTGCTTCTTGTTATTTTTCTGTGGCATATTCAAAACACGAGGTATCACGATGTCCTTTTTCAGATGGCCGGTTTTGGCGTTATTTTTGACTTTAAACAAAGATAACTTCAAAACCGTTCAAGTCAGACACACGAAATTATGTCCACTATCTCTTCGCACATTCATCCACACACACACCAATTTTCAGCAGACACACGTTTTTAGAAACATTTTTATTGTAAAACAAAGTCGTCTTCTGTTCTGTGAGCACCTTTTGGCACTTAGTCATCTAGGAATTGCCTTGAAGACAGCCAGTCTTACGCTGACGATCACGAAGGCTCTTCTGCTACTCAGATGAGTCACAAAGTTCATTTTTCAAATATTCAGCATCATTATATTGGCTCTAGCTCTTATCAGAAATAATGCTACCTCTGAAAATAGAAATACATTATGCTCTGAACCAGATTGAGGAAGACTATTCCCATCTGTTATGTTTTGTTTCAAGCTGTAAACACTATCACTAGCAATTTTACCATAGCATTAAACCAAAAGGCACCATTAAGTTGTCATATTTTGCTCGTGCATTGCTAAATGTATGTAGATAAACTTTGAAAGTCAGAAATGGGGTTCTGGAAACTAATCATGTCACACTGAACTCGCACCACAAAGCGACATTTTTTCAGGAAACGTCTCGCACGCTTTACTGGGCTGGGGGTTAGGAAGATTGGAAGGTCATAGTGACATAGTATATGGTTCATATCCATTCATATTTTACAGATATTATGTAAAGACATCATACTTGACGAAAATATATCCATTGAAGCCAAACAACAATACTAGTCTTGTGTGAATTTATTTTTAATCAAAACTTACCTACATTTTGGACGACGTCTTTCCTGGATTTAGGGTAGGGTTCATAATAATGATACTGTCACCAGCATCCTCGGCCAAAGCAGTCGCAAATTGTTTTGTGATAATCAAAAGATACCAACTAACACATTTATATGTAAAACGTACCAGTTTGAGTTCGTAATTTGGCTGAGAACTTCTTTTTTCAGAGGCAAGCGTCTGAAATGCTCGTGCATCACTCTTCAGGGTATAGTTGAATTTTGACTGAAAAGAGAAAGTGCGCCCTTGAATATTTCTTGTTAACATCGATTTTTATGTTCGGCAGGCCCCAAGCTTTCAAAAAATACCCATTTGGTTGAGTCCGCTTTTGGGTGCACGGTCAGCCCTCCGCCGTGACGGAGTATAACACATGTGCACAAAATGAACACAAACACACACACCGCGCGAGAGAGAAAGACTGCAGGGAGGCATGACGTCATGATGCAATAAATGACGTCAAAGACTTTTGACCGTGACGTAATCTTCTCACGCGAGCTTTATCCATAGTCTTGAACAACCACACACAAACAGACTTGGAAAGTACAGAATTTCTACCCGTCCAAAGCGGCCTTGCCCTTGGGTGGCGTTTGCTGAAAAAATGGGGGCGCCAATTTTACCCACCGTATTTTTGTTAGTATGCAGGGCCGGACCAAGTTCGTTTGAGGGGGGGGGGGGGGGAGGGGGGGGAGTTCCAACTGAAGGCAGGGGTGCAGGGGCAACGCCCCGCTGGGGGTCTGGGGGGCAAAGCCTCCCAGAAGCCGAGAAAATTTTGCATTTGTGAGGTCATTTTTTGGTCTTTCCTTGCAACTGGGAATCAAAATTACACATTTTCAACAGTAACAAAATACTTCCTATATTCATTTACCATAGTGGTTCAGTGGAATAATCCCAAAGACATATATGCCTAGTAAATAAGTCTGACAGGACTCTTTACTTTGAATATTACTATGATGATGGACTTATAACGGCCGGGAGGGCAGGCCGTTGTCGACTTGATGTTGTTCATAATTTGAAATAGTTTTAGAAGACCAAATAAACTGAGGGAGTTGGGGGAAGAGCTTAAAAAGTCCACTTTTTTTTCTCTCTGAGAGGTACATTGGATGGCCAGGGGGGGGGGGGGGGGGGTCCGGAACCCCAGGAACCCCCCCCCCCCCCCCCCCCCCCCCCCCAGATCCGGCCCTGGTATGGTCCCAATTTTTGGTGAACTTCCATCTCCAACTGTAGCCCATAATCGGGCACAACGAATCCTTCTTTATCATGTATTATCTTTCTTTCTTTATTTGGTGTTTAACGTCGTTTTCAACCACGAAGGTTATATCGCGACGTCATGTATTATCGGTGTGAACATTTCTCAAGTCGATTACAGTATGTGGGATACCTCCAGCTTCGCTGGGATAATAATAATAAACAAGAATTTAACACACACAAAAACAAAAGAATAGATAATCCGCCCATGCTGGGAATCGAACCCGGACCGCTTTCGCAGTAGCCGAACGCCTTTCCGTCTTACCACCACACCGTCAGTGCTATTATACCTTACGGCTACTGGCAGACATGGGCCGATCGATCCACCGGTAACTTCCACATTCTTCCACACACAGCTTTGTCAGTTGTTGAGGCCTTGCAAGGTTTTGACGGCAACAATAATTATTGTAGTTCTCAAAGACTTTATTTCTGTTTGATTTGTAATAATGTTGGGAAGACATATTTATCAATTGATCAACAAAATAAAACATAATAAAAAACGACACAACATTGTTAAAATTATTATTGGCCAACGTTGAACATTTACGAAGGCCTCAATCTTCACGCGCATAGACGAGATTAATAGGTGCTTGATTTTGGTATTTTGAATTACATAACATTAAACCTTTGTTGGGCTTCATGGTATTATTATATTTCAGCATAATTATGTGAATTACATGTCATCATACCAAACTGTCATACATTTTTATTCCTACATTTTTCTGATTGATCACAACCAAACCTACTATCATTGGACACATCCAAATGCAAGCGCCTGTTCTTGACAATTTCCCACTGATCTAAAAATAAAATCAGTGCAATCTCCTGGGTCACGGTTTGGCCTGTAGGTAACATGTACAATGTATTTTCTGATTTGTGCACAAAAGCTTTTTTTTTATTTTTTTATTTTTTTTTTTTACATAACAATGCTTAATGTCACTGTATGTTTGAAAGACCATGGTCACATTTGTAAAACAAATGTTAAATTATAAAATAAATAACATTTTGGTTCATGATTTTTTCCTACACCTGTGCTGAAAATAAGAAATAAAAATGTCGGTATATAAGTCACTCAGCAAAGTTTATTAGAGCATGTTTAGTTGATCTTGATGTCCAGATTCCGAGTGCCTGTGATTTTTGGAAACGAAAACATAATGTAGATTTGGATAAAAGAAACTGGTTATTGGCTGTTAACAGCACAAAAGAAGAAAGATTACGTCTGCTGCACTGGAAATTATTACATCTATATATATATACGACTAGTGTCTGTGTGTCTGTGTGTCTGTCTGTGCGCGATGCACGGCCAAAGTTCTCGATGGATCTGCTTCAAATTTGGTGGGCTTATTCAGAGAGACCCCGGACACAACCTCATCGATGAGATATTTCAACACGTGCTCTCAGCGCGCAGCGCTGAACCGATTTTGGTTCCACCTCAGCTATTTTGGTTCCACCTCAGCTACCCGGGCCCCCATACCGACACACCATAGCCGCTACACCACATCACAACGCCAAAGTTCTCGGTGGATCTTTTTCAAATTTGGACACCGTATTCAGCTACACCCCGGACACAATATCATCGATGAGATATTTCAACACGTGCTCTCAGCGCGCAGCGCTGAACTGATTTGGGTTTTTGTGTTCATTTCACCATTATAAGTAACTCTTCCTTATCTTCTCCAGTGTTTGGCGTTTATCTCCCTTCCTTCGTGTGGCTTTCCCGTTCAGTTGTAAGTTACTACTATTTTTAGAATGTCACTGCGCTGTCCACTGCGCTGAGCGTCTTCGGATATTCCCGGCGTTCTGTTACTGTTACTATTTTTAGAAGGTCAACGCAGTGTACAGAACGTAAATTGGACCCGTAAATTATCCTCACTGTAAAAGTGCAAAGGTCGAATCCATTTATAGCCACGCGAAAAATACACTGTCATCTATCTCTCTATAGATACGGCTTCTCTGTGTTTTTGTGTGTGTGTGTGTTTGTGTGTGTGTCTCTATGTGAGCAACACCTGTGCATTGTTCAGTTCTGTTTGTGATGTGGTCTGGCGGCTTTTGTGTAATTTTATGTACTGGCCTTCCTTTGAGAAGCCATAACTTGCTCAGTCCTGTTTGAGTGGAGTTCGCCTCCACAGGTGATTAACACGGTTACATTCGTCGACAAGGATGTTACTCGATATGGTCAGGAATGGCATTCTGGCCACTGAATCATTTTCGTGCTGTTCCCATTCCACGAATCTGGGAGGGACCTAAGCTTGGCGGGTCCATTGTTCGGACCCGGCGAAGCCGGCGTACGGCTCTAAGTACTTCTTCCCGGCGAAGCCGGCTACCCGGCGAAGCGGGTATTCATTCTAGTAGAATATATCCAACCAATATTTTATTAAACAAAATGGGATTACGAACATCGAATAAATGTGAATTTTGTAATGAATTAGACACTCTTGAGCATTTCTTTTTTAGTTGCCAAGAGGTGATGAAGGGTTGGAAAATATGTAAAGATTTTGTTTATAAGAAAATACATGTTGCCATTATTTTGAATGAAGAAAATGTATTTTTGGGTTATTTTAGGGAAAGTTTGAAAAATGATTATATCTATTTTGTGAATTATTGTATTTTAATCACCAAAATGACCATTGGAAAATTTAAATATGGGAAAAAGTTAGATTTGGGTGTATTATTGGAAACTGAGCTGAACATTAGGAATAAATTTATGTTATGATTATTTTTATTTATTTACTTAAACATATTAGTTTACTGATAAAGTTTGTTGATTTAAAAATGTACACATTTGACTGAGAAAAGAAAAGACCTATGAAGAAGGTTTGCTCCAAGCCACACACGAAAAAAAAAGAAAAAAAAAGAAAAGAAAAAAAAGGCAAAAAATAATTGTAGTAGCAAACCTGTAGCGCATGCAACTGAGGTTAAAAAAAAAAAAAAAAAAAAAAAAAAAAGTCACTCAAATACAGCAAACTATGAATGGTTTGAGTTTGTTGCGGTTGACCCTGCACAGTTCGACCTATGATGTTTGCGTGATGGGTGATTTTAATAATCACCACCCTCTGTGGGACTCTGCTAACCCTAGATACAAACATGCCAATAGCAACCTTGCTGACGTCATTTTGGAAACTGACTTTTGTATACTAAACGATGGCTCGGCAACCAGACTTCCAGACAGAGCTGACCATTCCCCGTCAGCAATCGATCTCTCCCTTTGCTCAAATGCCATAGTCACTGACATCGACTGGAACGTTTTCCCGGACGCCCTCGGCTCCGATCACTTACCCATTGTTCTTACCTTCCGCCACTTCGCCCCTAATCGCAATAACTCGGAGGTCAGAAAAAAGTACAATTACAAACAGGCAAATTGGGACAGCTTCCGTGCGGAGCTCGAGGGTGTCAGGGAGGAAACTCTCCTTACGGATGACATCGAAGCCTCTTACAATAACATACGTCAATGTATACTCACTGCTGCCAATAATCACATTCCGCTTAAATCAGTAAATCCTAACTGTAAGGCCAAAAGGAATGAGTGGTGGAATGCAGACTGTGATGAAGCCTTGGCAAACAAGCGATATCACATTAGGACATATCTCAGGCACTGCTCAGACGCTAACTTCACGAATATGAAGTCAGCTGAAATACAATTTAACCAGATCACCGCTGAGGCTAAACTTCAAAACTGGGAAAACTTTGTCCACAAAGAAACTAAAGATTACAAAGACTGTGGCAAAATCTGGAAGAAAATCCGCAGATTTAAATGTAGATACAGAACTAAAGAAAAGCCACTATTATCGGGTGATAAAATGACCACAACTGACTCTGAAAAGGCAAACCTATTAGCAGATACCTTTGCCAAAAATAGTCAATCAAAATCCCTAGATACTGAACGACTCAATTATAGGTTAGATCAGGAGAAGGGTTTCACATACCCCCCAGATGACAACCAGTTGCCTATAAACTGCATGTTTAAGGCAAAAGAAGTCCAAAACGCCATCTCTTCTGTGAAAGACCCAAAAAAATCCACAGGTTTAGACCCAATATCATATCACATGATAAAACATCTACCACCTAACTTTGTTAAGTTGCTCACTCAGTTTTTCAACCTATGCTGGTTAAAGGATACTATCCCCGCAGCGTGGTCAGACTCACAAGTAGTAGCAGTATTGAAGAGCGGAAAACCGGGCAATCTACCTGGCAGTTACCGCCCCATATCACTAACCCCCCACCTCAGCAAGATCTTTGAGCGTGTGGTGAACCAGAGGCTGGAGTTCCACCTCAATAAACACAATATCATTCCTACATGCCAGGCAGGTTTTAGGCAAGGTCGTTCGTGTGCGGACCACATTGTGCACGTCACTGAAAAAATCAAAAAGACCTTGGCACATAGTAATAATTCTCTTCTTGGAACCTTCTTTGATATTAAATCTGCGTACGACAGCGTCTGGCATGCTCGTCTACTCCTAAAACTCGGCAGAATCGGTGTCTCTGGCCACATGTACCAATTCATCAAAAACTTCATCAGCAATCGCAAGATGTCTGTCCGAGTGGGCTCTTCGGTGTCCGAAACCCATGCGCTGGACATGGGGGTTCCCCAGGGCAGTATCATCGCGCCAAACTTATTCAGCATCATGCTCTATGACATTACTTCTGTTAGGGTTGACGGTGCCAGTGTACTTCTGTATGCGGACGACCTCGCCTTAATAGACACTAATAGACCACGCCATAACAGAGTTACCAACACTGTTGACTTATCTTCTTACCAAACTAAAATCGACAACCTCTGTCAATATATGTACACCAACGGCTTCCAACTAGCCTCAAATAAAACAGTCTTTCTTGTTGTCTCCCGTAGACAACTGTACAGGAACTGCAGTATAAAGATAGGTTGTGATATTATCAAACCGAGCTCAGAAGTTAAGTTCCTCGGCGTTATCATCGATACCCGACTTAACTGGACCAGTCATATCGAACATCTGATCAATAAGGCCAACAAGGATCTTTATATCATACGCTACCTGGCGTCCCAATCCTGGGCCAGAGGACGTAAGTGTGTCACAGAGGTAGTGCGGGCATTAATTCGCTCCCGCCTCCTTTACGGGTGCGAAGCTTATTTCGCGACGCGCCCGGCGCTCATGAAAAAACTGGCTATTATAGAGTGCAGGGCGCTCAAAATAGCTCTGGGACTCTCCCAACAAGCGAGTAAGAGTCGAGTCTACAGCGAGTGTGGGTGGCTGCCCCTTGTGGATGAGATAAAACTCCGTTCAGCTCAGTATGCTGTCAGAGCCCACGCGGTAGAGAACTCTGCCTGCGAGGTCCTGACTGACTTTTTTCCTCAGCACCAAAATTATGAGGCCAACACCAAACATAGCACTCAACTCTTGGCCAAAACGCTACCCTTATCCGACACAGTAAACCGCATTCTAGCCGATAGCGGGGTGAAGGTCAGTGAGCTGGCCAGGGTCCCCCCGCCCTCCTACCCGCCTTGGCTTGAGGAAACCCCTACTATCATATACGACAGTGAAGATAATACTACCAAAAAAGAGAACCCCGTCTACCTAGCTACTGTTACAAAAGAAACCCTAAACTACAAATTCTCGGAGCATTTAAAAGTCTTTACTGACGGATCCAAATTTGCAGACGGCAGCGTTGGCTGCGCCTTTGTGATCCCAGATCTCAAAATCTCAAGGAAATACACTCTTAATAAAGACATCTCCATATTCTCAGCCGAGCTATTTGCCTTGCTCATGGCATGCACTTTTATAAATGACCTCCCAGTCACACCGCGTGCGGTAGTTTTCTGCTCTGACTCGCGCTCTTCATTACAAGCTCTGCATCGAAACACATCAAATCGGGCAGAGCTACAAAGAGAAATCCTCTTTATATGTCACCAGTTAATCTCATCCGGCACATCCGTATCATTTCTCTGGGTCCCCTCTCACGTAGGGGTCCGGGGAAATGAACTGGCGGATGTCGCTGCCAAAGAAGCGGCAGAATATAGCCCAGCTAACACTAACATCGGCTACTCAGTAACCGAGTTCTACAGTAAAATCCGTAAACTCATTCGAAGTCAGTACGTAACATCTCTGTCCTATCAACCCATTGATATGAACGATCTACACCCCGATCTCCCAACAAACCTCCTCACTATCTTCAGACGCCTCCGTGCCGGCGGCTGCCGCTTCCATATCTTTAACAAGTCCTGCCATTGTGGAGAACCCTATTCATTTCAACACATTTTCGCTCCATGCGCTACAAATAGAATTACCTTTAAAACCTTATATGACCATATGCAGCTCCATGGTCTGAGTCCCCAGGATTATCTGCGCAGTAGCAGTTCTCTAGGCTGGTCACACAGCTTGCTGCTGTGCCGACTGGTCAGGGACTCGGACATGGGACTGTGGGTATAACTAAGCCCAGATTATCACATCAGCGTGTTTCAGTTTGAGGTCGAGTGGCTCCCGCCATCCCTCCTGATTCCAGCGACTACCTTCTAGACAACATATCCTCACCCAAGGCCCACTAGTCGCCAAACTGTACATATTGTTTTTATTACCACGGCCTTCGTGGCTTACATCTTAATCCTTTTATTTGTAAAAAGTTTTGAGATTTATTGTTCGTGTTCCTCTTACTTGCTCATCTATTTGGTTTTATTGGTGATCCTGAAAGGTTCCACTTTTTAACTCGATTTGAATTAAAATATTACAAGCCCGTTATTCAAGATATAGAATACAGACTTATAATTCTTACCAAGAAACATCTTAACTACTTTTCATTTTAACAAATTCCACAGAGCATTATCAACTCAACCCCACCCCCTGCCCTCCTCTCCTTATTTTTTGTTTCTTTCTTTCCTCTTTTTGAAAGCGGACAAACACTCAAGTCCTTAATGGCTCAAAACCGTAGGACTTTTAATATTAATTTTAACGTAATTTTATGTACTGGCCTTCCTTTGAGAAGCCATAACTTGCTCAGTCCTGTTTGAGTGGAGTTCGCCTCCACAGGTGATTAACACGGTTACATTCGTCGACAAGGATGTTACTCGATATGGTCAGGAATGGCATTATGGCCACTGAATCATTTTCGTGCTGTTCCCATTCCACGAATCTGGGAGGGACCTAAGCTTGGCGGGTCCATTGTTCGGACCCGGCGAAGCCGGCGTACGGCTCTAAGTACTTCTTCCCGGCGAAGCCGGCTACCCGGCGAAGCGGGTATTCATTCTAGTAGAATATATCCAACCAATATTTTATTAAACAAAATGGGATTACGAACATCGAATAAATGTGAATTTTGTAATGAATTAGACACTCTTGAGCATTTCTTTTTTAGTTGCCAAGAGGTGATGAAGGGTTGGAAAATATGTAAAGATTTTGTTTATAAGAAAATACATGTTGCCATTATTTTGAATGAAGAAAATGTATTTTTGGGTTATTTTAGGGAAAGTTTGAAAAATGATTATATCTATTTTGTGAATTATTGTATTTTAATCACCAAAATGACCATTGGAAAATTTAAATATGGGAAAAAGTTAGATTTGGGTGTATTATTGGAAACTGAGCTGAACATTAGGAATAAATTTATGTTATGATTATTTTTATTTATTTACTTAAACATATTAGTTTACTGATAAAGTTTGTTGATTTAAAAATGTACACATTTGACTGAGAAAAGAAAAGACCTATGAAGAAGGTTTGCTCCAAGCCACACACGAAGAAAAAAGAAAAAAAAAAAAAAAAAAAAAAAAAAAGAAGGTACAAAATAATTGTAGTAGCAAACCTGCATGCAACTGAGGTTAAAAAAAAAAAAAAAAAAAAAAAAAAAGTCACTCAAATACAGCAAACTATGAATGGTTTGAGTTTGTTGCGGTTGACCCTGCACAGTTCGACCTATGATGTTTTTGTTGAACAATTTTGCCGTTACCCTATGGGAGGGGTGACGTATTTCACAACTTCCTGTGTTACACAAACTCAGTGATGACCAATTTTGCCTTCACCCCTCCCATTGGGTTACGGATTTCACAACTTTCTACTGATGAACAATGTTGCCGTCACCCTATGGGACGGCACTCAAATACAGCAAACTATGAATGGTTTGAGTTTGTTGCGGTTGACCCTGCACAGTTCGACCTATGATGTTTTTGTTGAACAATTTTGCCGTCACCCTATGGGAGGGGTGACGTATTTCACATCTTCCTGTGTTACACAAACTCAGTGATGACCAATTTTGCGGTCACCCCTCCCATAGGGTGACGGATGTCACAACTTCCTGTGTACACAAACTGATGACGTATTTCACAACAAAATGGCGCTGCCCATGGTCAACCTCAAAACTATCCGTATGAATGGGGGCCTCCTGGCCCCCATAATAAAGACGTGTGTATACATTTCTGTCCCTTGCTGCATATAACCACGTCATGTCCCAAAATAGACACTAGTTCTGGGGACAGAAAAACCAAGTTACTAGTTAGCCTAGCATAGCATAGCATAGCATTTCTGTGCTCCCAGCACTGGCGCAGTGATACCAAAGAACTTTGGTGATACCGTATACCGTGCCGCGGGACTAATTTCACAGACAGAGATGTTCGGCAAGAATACTACACTGCTTTTTCCATTGGCGTACATTTCGCTTTAATAGCCCGTCCGTTTTAACCTTGCTCCTCCAGATGCCGTTACATGTCATTTTTGCAACACAAACCTGTGAAAGAACTCTGCCTGGGAATAATTACATACACTGTGATGCAATAACAAACCAAATACAGTCATGTACATGTTCAACAATTATTTTTTCCTTTCACATCAGATAGTGTTAAAAGGCCAGACCGGCAACTAAGATTTTGAATTACAGGTCAAAGTTGCATTCAATCAAACAGGTTTTTTTTCTCATAGTTGGTAAGGGTGGAAATCTGTATTTTGGGGTTGAGTTTAAGGTAATGATTAAGGTAGGTAACCATGATAACGGAGAGTGACATCAGATCAGACATAACACGGACGCACTCACTGAGATGGAAAGAAATAATGCCCTTGAAATGCACACTTGTTTTTGAGCTTTTAAAACATAAACATCGTGCGCAACACGATAACAGTTTAGTTTTCTGGGCGGGTATGCAAGAGTCGAGGTTAGAGACTTTAGCCCGTGATAAAGTGTACACACAATGCGGCAGCAGTTTATCACAGACCTAAGTCTCTAAACTCGACTCCTGCATACCGGCCCAGAACGTAGAAAGCTAGGGCTAGAGGTAGATTTCTTTACAATACTGTTGGTGACATTTTTGAAACTTTAGTTGGGTGAGACTGACGGTGGGACAGGGTGTGGGGCGGGTTTCATGTTAGTTTTGTGTTAGAAACTTTTGTTTATTTCTGTGTGTGTGAGTCCATGTTTAGTGGACAGGGGATGGCGGGGGGGAGGGTGGAGGGTTGGGTGATTGAACACTTTTGTTATTCCTCTTGATTTGTTTTGGTAACAGCTTTTCGCTATATAGGCGACACGGAGTACCACCCGCGTGCACTCACCTGGAAATAGGTAAATTTGTTTTTTAATGCCGCGAGCGTGACATCCCCCTGTCTGACAGATGATAAATGACGTGCTGCATTTCCTCGACACGATAAAGCAGCGTCGTGACCTAAACTGGTTCAGCGCTCGTACTTTGAGGCCGGTGTGTACCGATGAGAAATGTATATCGCATAACAAATCATAGGCTTTGATAGGCATTATTTACCTGAGGTCTTTAAGCCCCAAATAGTCATGTCTGAGAAAAGTGATAATTGAGAAGAAAAAAGTGATCTTTTTTGTACGTTCAAGGAGTACAGAGGAATAGCAATATATTTAATTTTTAGTGAGTACAATTTCAAAGGGCGAAAAACAGCTTTCAACGACAGCATGTCGTGCACGTAATGTAATTTTCATCTACGATTGGCGATAAGGCTGCTGGTTGCACAGCAGTCTTTCCATGCATGTTGTCTGTCTACAGCCTCAGCCGAGCGGCTGTGCATGTGCAAGCGCACCGTGACTGATCTTGTTGACTCAAGAGGGCGCCTTCACTGATGCATGGTTTTGACTTTTCATTATCCGCTTTCTGGTTGAAGGTGAGATACTACGCAGAGACGTACGGTTGTCCTGAACTGAGGGGGACATTCTCTTGGCTTTGTTTTTGTGAAAACATGCTGTCTGATGGCCGCAGGAGCGGACATATATTGCAATGCGTTCGGAGAGGTGACATGAGTCGTTTGTTACCGTTCTCACGAGATCAGTGTTGAAACCAACTTTGTTATCTGTGCTGTTCCGGAAATGAGCGGCGCTTTTTTGGGAATTCAAACAGTAGGGGAAGGGCCCCTAATATGGACCACTTTTTGTTTATTGCTGATAACTAGCTTGTTTTCTTGCGAAGAAGTTTCATTTTGTGGTTGGTAGTCCTTCTCTCTTAGTTTAACCATTAGGCCTAATTAGAGTGAAATAGCTTTGATAGACCTTCAGCAAAACGAATTAAATTCAGAAAAAATCACAAATGGTCCATATTAGGAGCCTGGGCGCCCAATATGGACCAGTGAAGCGGCCTTCACGAATCACTGTAAAAAGCCCCCTATACTTCAAAATAACATGATACAACTTAATGTGCAAGTCAGACTAATTCAAATATGCTTTAGATTTAGCTGTTTCGGGTTGATGAGAGCATTATTTGAAGCACACCAGGAAACTGAAGAAGCTTATCAAAAACAGAGTGAAAATAAGTGAAATTATCAACTTCCACACAAAAAAGACTATTTGTTAAAAAAAAATTGAAATCTCGAGGGCTAGTTATAGGTTATTTTCAGCAAGCTTCTTAATGAATTAATTAAATTGCCTTTAGTTTTTATTTTCTTCGATTTGTTGAAGGTGGTCCATATTAGGGGACTCACACATACTTTGAGGTTTTACTATTATTTTTTGTTTGCAGTAGAAACTCGGGGTACACACTGTTAAAATGTAACAAACACTGTCTTAGCTTTCATATTATAGCCATTTTTGTGTTATGAAAGCTTTGGCTGTGGACAGAAACGAGTCCGTTTTAGGCGGCAAATTTAGGGTGAACGCTGCCAAAAGTGAAAAATAGCGAAAAAGCATAACGATTTTGAGGTTTGTGTTTCTGCAAGAGAGAGAGAGAGAGAGAGAGAGAGAGAGAGAGAGAGAGAGAGAGAGAGAGAGAGAAAGAGAAAGAGAGAGAGAGAGAGAGAAAGAGAGAGAGAGAGAGAGAGAGAGAGAGAGAGAGAGAGAGAGAGAGAGAGAGAGAGAGAGAGAGAGAGAGAGAGAGAGAGAGTTGAATTGAATTGAATTGAACTTTATTTTACACGGATTAAGATTCAAGGCTATGCCTTTTCTTACAATCTGTCCCTGGGACGCACAAACACACTAGACCACAAACACACAATGATAGGCTATCCTTCCACTTGACCACAAACACACAATGATAGGCTATCCTTCCACTAGACCACAAACACACAATGATAGGCTATCCTTCCACTTGACCACAAACACACAATGATTGGCTATCCTTCCACTTGACCACAAACACACAATGATAGGCTATCCTTCCACTAGACCACAAACACACAATGATAGGCTATCATTCCACTAGACCACAAACACGCAATGACAGGCTATCCTTCCACTAGACCACAAACACACAATGATAGGCTATCCTTCCACTTGACCACAAACCCACAATGATAGGCTATCCTTCCACTAGACCACAAACACACAATGATAGGCTATCCTTCCACTAGACCACAAACACACAATGATAGGCTATCCTTCCACTAGACCACAAACACACAATGATAGGCTATCCTTCCACTAGACCACAAACACACAATGATAGGCTATCCTTCCACTAGACCACAAACACACAATGATAGGCTATCCTTCCACTTGACCACAAACACACAATGATAGGCTATCCTTCCACTTGACCACAAACACACAATGATAGGCTATCCTTCCACTAGACCACAAACACACAATGATAGGCTATCCTTCCACTAGACCACAAACACACAATGATAGGCTATCCTTCCACTAGACCACAAACACACAATGATAGGCTATCCTTCCACTTGACCACAACACACAATGATAGGCTATCCTTCCACTAGACCACAAACACACAATGATAGGCTATCCTTCCACTTGACCACAAACACACAATGATAGGCTATCCTTCCACTAGACCACAAACACACAATGATAGGCTATCCTTCCACTAGACCACAAACACACAATGATAGGCTATCCTTCCACTAGACCACAAACACACAATGATAGGCTATCCTTCCACTTGACCACAACTCAACATCCTGGCTGCTTCCTAAGCACAATGGGAATGCTTTGCTGAAAGAGAATGCTTTTATGTCCTACAGACTATATATTTCGCCTCTGAAGGACAAGATATGGGTTATAATTATGATAAGAATTTTACGCCCTCACGGCTTTTGAGGAGATACACAAGTGTATGCGTGTTTAGGTGGTATCAGCCATCTGCACTTATGGCAGAATGACCAAGATCTTTTACGTGCCATTGTGGTGGCACGGGGGTGGGACATGGCTTCCGTCTCTGGGTCTGCACATAAAGTTGACCCGTGTCCGTCCCGGCCCGAATTTGAACCTGCGACCTTTCGATCACAAGTCCAGTACTCCACCATTTGAGCTACCGGGCCCCCAATGCTTTGCTGATTTAGTGTCGCGGGTTTTATATCAAAGGGCAGAAGGGGTCTATGTCGACCAAAAGTGAGTGGATTCCCAGTTATTGGATTTCCTGTTGGCGTTTTCCCTGTTTAAAGGGAATACACCCGGGTACATTTCCTGCAGCGTTTCGCCGATCTCGATACGAGATTGATCGCTCGCACTCTTATCCCGCGCTCTGAAAGCATGGATAGAGGGACAAGATGGTTTACAATGGATAGAGGGACAAGATGGTTTACAATGGATAGAGGAACAAGGTGGTTTACAATGGGTAGAGGAACAAGAAGGTTTACAATGGATAGAGGAACAAGATGGTTTACAACGGATTGAGGACCAAGATGGTTTACAATGGGTAGAGGAACAAGAAGGTTTACAATGGATAGAGGACCAAGATGGTTTACAACGGATAGAGGACCAAGATGGTTTACAACGGATAGAGGACCAAGATGGTTTACAACGGATAGAGGAACAAGATGGTTTACAACGGATAGAGGACCAAGATGGTTTACAATGGGTAGAGGAACAAGATGGTTTACAATGGGTAGAGGAACAAGAAGGTTTACAATGGATAGAGGAACAAGATGGTTTACAACGGATAGAGGACCAAGATGGTTTACAATGGATAGAGGACCAAGATGGTTTACAACGGATAGAGGACCAAGATGGTTTACAACGGATAGAGGACCAAGATGGTTTACAATGGATAGAGGACCAAGATGGTTTACAATGGATAGAGGACCAAGATGGTTTACAACGGATAGAGGACCAAGATGGTTTACAACGGATAGAGGACCAAGATGGTTTACAATGGATAGAGGACCAAGATGGTTTACACGATGACGTATAGGCACCTTTAAAAGTACTTTCGAACCTGCACTTGCGATCTCCTCTTGACACCGACAATTAAACATGCCCGTAAACGACCACTCTCAAAGATCCCAGATGAGGTTTTCTTCTACATAATGTACCCTTCCGTAGCGACCACCTGTCTATGGCGACCACTTTTGGTCGGTCCCTTTGGTGGTCGTTATAAACTTGTTTACCTGCTGACGCTGCTTGACAAGGTCCGACTGCAGTGCGTTATAAACTTGTTTACCTGCTGCACTGTCGCTGCTTGACTAGGTCAGGCTGCATGCAATATGCCGCGGGATACCTGTTTGCACACTGTCGCCCTGGCCACAAGGAAAACATGGACACAGCCTTTGTTTTACCCCCATGACGCTTCACTGAAGACAGCTGAAATATCGACACAAGAGGTAGCCTTTCAAGTCCCTATTATCTCCTAAATCGATCCAACGGTATTCGTCAATAAACCCACTGTGTGTGTGTGGGGGTTGGGGGGTTGGGGTGTGGGGGGTGGGGGGGGGGTGTGTGTTTGTGCGTGATTGTGTGTGAGGTGAGTGCATGTGTGTGAGTGTGTGTGTGTGGGTGGGGGTGGGGGTGGGGGTGGGGTGGTAGTGTCCTTCCGCCCGCCGGCTTGTCTGTTTGATTACAGATGTTACAGATTAAATACGACCAGACATAATAAACAAATATTGATGACACAATATGGTTGTTGCGGGTCATAGGAAACAGCGGTCGCAACAGTAGACTGCTGTAGTTTTCTGTTACGTCTGGTTTCCTATTGTGCGAGTGAGGGGAGCGTGGGTGTTGCCCCTTTGGCTTTTGAGATTGCGCGACGTTTGCCTTTGCCAGCACGAGAAGTCTCTTAGCTAAGTTCCTTGAATAGACCTTTTCGGTATCTGAGCAGCTCTCGCGAGACACGCCCTTTGTTATGCTTTGAACGTCGCCAGAACTTTGAACCTTTTCTATTGCAGCTGGTGCGATGTCACTGGACCACATGCTTTGCTAGGGAAGCTTGCGAGAGATTACGAGAGCTTGGAATACCGATAGGGTCTATTAAGGCACAATGTCGCAACGAAGAACTAGAAGTTTGCTTAGATAACATGTAGTTTAAAAACATTAATTAATTCGCAAAACATATCGGCTTCTTCTTCTTCTGCGTTCATGGGCTGGAACTACCACGAACTCTTGTGGTTTTTTTCCACGAGTGGGTTTCTACGTGTATGGCCGTTTTTATCCCGCCATCTTTTTCGTGCGCACTTGGTCTGATGCTTGCGTGTACACACGAAGGGGGATCTTGCAGGTCTGCAGATAAGTTGACCGGGGAGATCGGTAAAATCGCCCCCGTTAACCCACCAGGCTTGGCCGGGATTCGAACCCAAGACCTTCCGCTTACTGAATTGCGTACGTTTACGTGATCGTTTCCCCGGGCAAGGGATGTATGGACGTGGATGGCTCATATCCATCGAACATTGACCAAAGGCCTCTAACTGCTTTTCCCCCACTGCTGCCGAGCAAGCATACGGCACGAAATGCAGCGTTAGTAGTTTGTCCCTTGTTTCATTCTGTTAGCCAATGACAGAAAAGTATATTTGCCTTCAATAAATCTTCCATGTTCGTGGGTGGAGATCATCGAGCCGTGATCGCGCGAAGTAGAGGTTACATGCCGAGTCTCAGTGATTATCAAAAATAATGGTCGAAGTTAGCGGATCATGAAAAATGCGAGCTTCAGCGAGCTTTTTCATGACCGCGAACTGAGACCATTATTTTTGATAATCACTGAGACGAGGAATGTAACCTCTTTATTCCTCCTTTCTTCAGTTATTCAAAGAAAAGAGGAGTTTTTGTGCTAAAGTTTGATCGAATCATATTCACCCAACCAGTCTACCTGCGCAGGCGATCGATTAATGCGCGGTTGTATAGTTCCGTGCAAATCATTCAATTTTGTTAACACTTCTTGTCAGTTTCCATGTTTTGAACTAAAATCAAGTACACAGTTATGTTGTCATTCTGCTGTGGCGGTAAAGGCAGATAGTGTGTGTTCTGTATATGTTTAGGTATCGCTCAGGAAATGTTCTTTCCTCGAATGTGACTAGCAGACGAAGTTTTACACCCGTGTTGCAACGTTAAAAACTGTATGAAGTTCAGTTTTCTGGGGAAAAATAGTGTATGAAACCGCTGCATGTTCTTAAAGTTGATTAAATGTTTGCAATTGATTGCGTGTGATCTGTTTATAAAATGAAATATTGTTGAAAACTGACCGTCGGATTGCAGTCTTGTCGATGCAGCCGAAATCTGGAAGGGGAACTACTCGTGTCGCTAGACAAAGTATGAGAGTTACTTTTCCTTGGAATCTTGCTAGCGATAAACGATTGTGCACGGCAGATCTGAATTCAGAAAACAACCAAACTCATGGATTTTATATTGAGATTCATGTGTTCAAGCCTGTAAATGCGGTATGGTTGTATTGTTTGCTCCAGAAATGTATATTTTGTACATTAGAGTGTTCTGAACTTTTGAGTCGCAAAAAGTAGATCCACAATGTGTACAGTCTCTACCCATGAGCTATCGAGGATTCAGGCCCGTTGTTGGGTAAGTGATTTTGGTTGTTGGGTAAGTTACCGAAAAATAACTAGCCCTACAAGTTTACAGAGAGAAAGAAGCAGAGGGGGGAATAATGTATATCATCAGGTGCCTTGGTAGGTTGTTATCCTCAACGTTGGTATGGCTTACTGACAATGAACGTTCAGAAAAACTAACTAATTGATATATATATAATATGACACAATAATTTATATCCAAGGGTCTACACAATCCTGAACGTTGGTATGGCTTCCGGATTGATATATGCAAGTTTCTACAAAAATCTTGAACGTTGGTATGGCTTACTGACATGAACGCTCAGAAGAACAAACTATTTGATATACCCAAGGGTCTATAACGTCCTGAACGTTGGTATGGCTTTGTGACATAAACGTTCAGAAGAACAAACTGATATACCCAAGGGAAGGCAAAAAGGGTCTGAATGCATCTCTCTTTGGATGTGTCCCTTCTTGGACGCCTCTACCCTTTATCACCTCAAATCCTGGTTCCAACTCTCCTTAGATATATCAAATCCTGGTTCCAACTCTCCTTAGATATATCAAATCCTGGTTCCAACTCTCCTTAGATATATCAAATCCTGATTCCAACTCTCCTTATATATATCAAATCCTGATTCCAACTCTCCTTATATATATATCAAATCCTGGTTCCAACTCTCCTTAGATATATCAAATCCTGATTCCAACTCTCCTTATATATATCAAATCCTGGTTCCAACTCTCCTTAGATACACATTTCCTGACCCATGTATCCTTAGATGTATCAAATTATGGATCCAGCTGACCATGAAGTAATGAAAAGGGATCCATACATTTTGTTTTGGATCTCAGGGGCGGATCAGTTAGTTCATAAGGGGTGGGGGGAGGGGGTGGACTTTAAAAGTGAAAATCTAGGGCGCGTAGTGCGCCCGAGACTGCTTACGGGAGGGGGGGGGGGGGGGGTTACGAGGGCAAGCACCCCCCCCCCCCCGAAATTTTTTTTGTCCGAAGAAGCAAAATTGTGCTATCTGGTGCCATCTGCCACGGAATCAGATTTTTCTCTCTTTTTTGTGTTTAGCTGGATGGGGACGGGTGCACGTGCACCCAGTGCACACACACCCGCCCCCACCCCACTACAGCATTGTCAGTTGAAGATTCAGTGTCAAGTATATGCAGCTCTTTTCCTTGTCTGCACTCATGTTCACCCCGCACTGAAGTGGGGATTTCCTGTGTGGCGTCACACGGCAAGTCGCAGTGCTATATTTAGCTTGGAGTTAAAGCTACCAGTCCCCCTCGTTCACACAACGTGTTCAGGGCCACTACACATCTTTACGTGAGATAAGAGCGTCCCTCCATTTGGACACATACCAACATTCAGCAACCCGACTGCTTTCTGAGCAGAGTGACATTTTTGTGGCGATTACTTCAAGTTGCAGATTGACCAGGTTCAGTGACACAATGCAGACACTCTGTTCAGGACTCGGTATAACGGGCGATTACTTCAAGTTGCAGATTGACCAGGTTCAGTGACACAATGCAGACACTCTGTTCAGGACTCGGTATAACGGGCGATTACTTCAAGTTGCAGATTGACCAGGTTCAGTGACACAATGCAGACACTCTGTTCAGGACTCGGTATAACGGGCGATTACTTCAAGTTGCAGATTGACCAGGTTCAGTGACACAATGCAGACACTCTGTTCATGACTCGGTATAACGGGCGATTACTTCAAGTTGCAGATTGACCAGGTTCAGTGACACAATGCAGACACTCTGTTCAGGACTCGGTATAACGGGCGATTACTTCAAGTTGCAGATTGACCAGGTTCAGTGACACAATGCAGACACTCTGTTCATGACTCGGTATAACGGGCGATTACTTCAAGTTGCAGATTGACCAGGTTCAGTTACACAATGCAGACACTCTGTTCATGACTCGGTATAACGGGCGATTACTTCAAGTTGCAGATTGACCAGGTTCAGTGACACAATGCAGACACTCTGTTCATGACTCGGTATAACGGGCGATTACTTCAAGTTGCAGATTGACCAGGTTCAGTGACACAATGCAGACACTCTGTTCATCACTCGGTATAACGGGCGATTACTTCAAGTTGCAGATTGACCAGGTTCAGTGACACAATGCAGACACTCTGTTCAGGACTCGGTATAACGGGCGATTACTTCAAGTTGCAGATTGACCAGGTTCAGTGACACAATGCAGACACTCTGTTCATGACTCGGTATAACGGGCGATTACTTCAAGTTGCAGATTGACCAGGTTCAGTGACACAATGCAGACACTCTGTTCAGGACTCGGTATAACGGGCGATTACTTCAAGTTGCAGATTGACCAGGTTCAGTGACACAATGCAGACACTCTGTTCATGACTCGGTATAACGGGCGATTACTTCAAGTTGCAGATTGACCAGGTTCAGTGACACAATGCAGACACTCTGTTCATGACTCGGTATAACGGGCGATTACTTCAAGTTGCAGATTGACCAGGTTCAGTGACACAATGCAGACACTCTGTTCATGACTCGGTATAACGGGCGATTACTTCAAGTTGCAGATTGACCAGGTTCAGTGACACAATGCAGACACTCTGTTCATGACTCGGTATAACGGGCGATTACTTCAAGTTGCAGATTGACCAGGTTCAGTGACACAATGCAGACACTCTGTTCATGACTCGGTATAACGGGCGCAATGGCTTAGCGGGTAAGCTACCGGTCTCCTATCTGGAAGGTTAAGTGTTCGAATCTCGGCCAAGTCTGGTGGGTTAAGGGTTGAGGATTTTTCATTCTCCCAGGTCAACTTACGCGCAGACCTGTTTGTGCTTCATCCCCCTTCGTGTCAGTGGACACGCACGCACAAGACCAATTAGTACGCACGGAAAAGATCCTGTAATCAACGTCACAGTCAGAGTTCGGTGGATTATCGAAATACGAAAATAGCCAGCATGCATCTCCCGAAAACGGGGTATGGCTGCCTAAATGCTGGAGGCGGCAAAATGGGTACACACGTTAATTGTCCACTCATGCAAAACCACGAGTGTGCGAGGGAGTTTCAGTCATTGAAGGCAGAACAAGAAGAAGATACTAGGGATGTGTCCAAGTGGAATGAAACCCCCCGCGGGTTAGGGGGAAGAATCTACCCGATGCTCCCCAGCATGTCGTAAGAGGCGACTAACGGATTCTGTTTCTCTTTTTACCCTTGTTAAGTGTTTCTTGTATAGAATATAGTCCATTTTTGTAAAGATTTTAGTCAAGCAGTATGTAAGAAATGTTAAGTCCTTTGTACTGGAAACTTGCATTCTCCCAGTAAGGTAATACATTGTACTACGTTGCAAGCCCCTGGAGCAAAATTTTGATTAGTGCTTTTGTGAACAAGAAACAATTGACAAGTGGCTCTATCCCATCTCCCCCCCTTTCCCCGTCGCGATATAACCTTCGTGGTTGAAAACGACGTTAAAGGCACAGTAAGCCTCCCGTATAAACCATCACAGAGCTCCCCGAGCGTCTACATACAGTACAAGCATACTTCCATTTAAACGCTCACCGAACGGGAACATCCTGGCTGCTTTCTGTCGAGCGTGAGAAATTTTCAAAGAATTTATTTTCGTGGACTTGGCCCTTACAACAATGGCGCCTCGTTTTGGTGCTGGACGGCTGTTATGAATATCCCGGAAATCACGCCCGGACAGTAAGCCTCCCGTAAACCATCACAGATACTGTCAGGCTTTTACACACAGTACAAACACCCTTCCGTTTGAACGCTCACCAAACGGGAACATCCTAGGTGCCCTACGTAAAGAGCGAGCAATTTTTAAAGAATTAATTTTGCAGATTGTCTCGAACACTTTTTGGACCCATCCTGAACTCAGGTCAAAAATGAGTTACTTCCCTTAAACTGGCGATAGCCGTGGATCGATGATTATCAGAATGTTTTTGGACCGTGGTGCGTTTTTGCGCTAGACCTAACTTTTAAAATCTAAATAATAAATTGACAGCTTGTTACACAAACATTCTTTAATCATAAAAGAAGTCTTTTTTCATCAAGACAAGATCAGTGCAATTCGAAGTTGTGAAAGTTTGAAAAAAGAAAAGCCCGGAAGCAGGGTCACGCAAGGGTCGTAGCAGACGACGGCCGGTTTATCAGTGCATATCGCCGTTCCTCTCAACAGTCAAAAGCCATCGCTAGAGTTCTTGTGAACCACAGCCGTTTGTTTCGTGCATAAAAACGTGCTATTGTAGATAAGCTCACATCGAGTCGCATTCAAATGACTAACTGACGACTACATTGTGAAAAAGGGAAACTGGATCACACGGGTTCACGATGGCTCAGGGGTAAGATAAACCACGCAAAAATAAATTCTTTGAAAATTGTTCGCTCTTTACGGAGGGCACCTAGGATGTTCTCAATCGGTGAGTGTTTAAATGAAAGGGTGTTTGTACTGTGTGTAAAAGCCTGACCGTATCTGTGATGGTTTACGGGAGGCTTACTGTGCCTTTAAACACCAAATAAAGAAAGAAAGAAGTGGAATGAAGGTACGATGCAACGAAAGAGTGTGGGCAGAGCTATAGCTGACGGAGCACCATCTTGAACACACGGCCAGTACCGTGTAACTGGCCTTGATACGGAACGATCCAAGGGGGGCAATCTCAGTCATCTGAAAGAGGGAAATCCAAACGCAATCCGCTTTGTTCGATTTTATGGGCTTGGACGATAGAGAAAAATAAGAAAAGCAAAAGCTGGAATCCAGTCTGGACGAAACTGCGATCAAGAACGCAGAATTGATTTTTTCTGAGTTTTTTTTTTGCCGTAAGCGCCATGTTTATCGGAGCAGGAAACTCTTCCAGAGTGAGGCCC
>NC_090246.1:80332094-80359594 GCF_037325665.1 Littorina saxatilis
CAGAGGCCCCGTTCAGTGTTAACAGTATGCCAGCGCGCACCGAACAGAGTACTACGTTCGATTAGAATAGCGCGCATGAGAAGAAAAACGTTACAGTCACCGCGCGTTCGTCTTTAGAGTGCGTTTGCACCGCAAAGCGTGCAGAATAGCGGTACGTATTTACTTCCACTCTGCTCTCGGACAGTTCCAGGAAAAACTTGTTCAGTTGTTTCCGCGCATCGCGGTTTGATCGAGACTGCGCGTTTTCCAGGACATGTTACCGAGTTTAGCTTTTTTGCGTCAAGGCTAATCGGCAGTGGGGGGTTGGGAGAGAGGAAGGGGGGATAGGGGTTGGGGTTGGGGGTAGTGGGTGGGATACAGCTTCTTAGATTTTCTAGTTGTTGTTTGCGATAAGAACGACTGATTTCGCAAAAAAACATCTCATGGAAGATTAAATTGATATGTTTGCACTGTTGGTCCATTTTTTTCAGGTAGGGTATCGTCATAGGATTGCTGCATACATGCATTTGAATGCATGTTATTTTTTTTGTCCTCACAAAAAGCTTTCGTCATTTCCCAAGTTTTTCGAGTTTTTGAAAAATGTTCGTGCGAGTGCATGTGTGCTTGTGTGCATGTGTGTGTATGGCATGGCATCTTAAAGCTTTCTCTTTCCAAATTTGGAAGTTGACCAAATTGACCACCCCATATTCTTGGTATTGGAGCAGTTTCTGATTTTGCTCTTTATCATGCATTGCAAAGATAGAAAAATGTTTTGCGTATTTTATTTCTCTCTTGTTGTGACATACTGCGATGCAGACCTATTGGGGGCACATATAAGCAGACTGAAACAGAAATCTTTGTAATTGTAGTTTTGTTTTCAAGAAGGTGCTTGCTACCAAGGTAATACCAAGTTTCAGTTTTTCGCTTTAGCTTCGAAGAAAGTTTCAGTTTTGTTTGCTTTGATCAAGAGTTTGTCAGTTGCAGGCTGACATTGTCTGTAGAAAGAAGGTTTTTCCCTGAGTTCTCGGATTTTGTGCTCTTGGATATACGCTGTTTGAAAGAAATGCACGTGGTGTTTAGTACCTGGGAGGAGATTATGTGATGCATTAACAAGGTGTACTAGTGAAATGTCTTCAAGTTTATACTATTTTCACCTGTGTTGAAAAAAGTGATTGTGCAAAACAAAAAACAAAAAACGAAAAAAAAAGCAAGAAAAAAACAACGTTGTATGTAGTCAATATCAAAAAGATACATGTGCACTCGAGACACGACCATTTTTTTCTTCTAAATCTATGATGTTTTTATAACTAGTGGAGGATGCACACGATCTCTTGAATCGGACTTGAAAACTTGCACATTGTCTGAAAAAAGCTGTTGTATTTTATTGCATTAAAAAACAACATATTTCACAGAAGCGAGACTCAACTTCAAGCGGAAAGCTAATTCCTCATCACAACATGAAGTTGTGGCGTTCTACTTAGCACAATGTAGAGGCAACCCTCGTCTTTTTTAGTAGTAAAATTGATATTAAAAGTCCTACGGTTTTTTGCCATTAAGGACTTGAGTGTTGCGTCTTTTTTCCGTGAAGGAGAACACTTAATTGTAATTCATTATCACCTATCACAAAATTGACAAGTTTTTCCTGTTCTTCTGTTTCTATTCTTTCAAAGTTCAGTTTTTCTTCCGAGTTGTATAATTTGCATATTTCACGAAAAAAATAAAATAAAAACAACACTTTAAAAGTGGATCACGGAGAATGCCACAACAGCTTTGCACTGAAGTGTGGCGAAAATAAGCCAGAAAAGGAGGACATTGGCTGTATGTGGAAAGGTGTCTTGTCGTGGTTTACACGTTGTCTGGTTGATCGAATCTTTGAATGTCAGCGTAAAAAAAGACAGTTTCATTTGACAATGCAAGGAAAACGTGGCAGTGATAAAAAAAATTGCGAATATTCATGAAGTTTATGAATGCAAAACATAAATAATCCTTTTTCGGAGAGAACAAAAGCTTGGTTCACCGGCGAATGAGAAGCAACAGCAGCCATTTTGTGTTGACATCATGTGACATGACAAAAATAGGGTTTGGGAGCTAGGCCACGTAGACACATTGACAACAACCCAAGCTCCATTGCCCATCTGTACCCCCCACCCCCCACCCCCCCGCACCCTTTTGGTTCCTACTGTCTTGCACTAAGTCATTTCTACAGCTTAGTGTGTGTCTTTAAAAAAAAAAAATTGTTACAAAGTTTCGCCAGCAACAGCAGTCAACATGCAACATTAGCTGGAGTTCACTTCTTCTTCTTCTTCTTCGTTCATGGGCTTAGACTCCCACATATGGAATTTTACGTGTATGACCGTTTTTACCCCGCCATAAGGCAGCCATACGCCGCTTTCGGAGGTAGCATGCTGGGTATTTTCGTGTTTCTATAATAACCCACCGAACTCTGACATGGATTACAGGATCTTTTCCGTGCGCACTTGGTCTTGTTGCTTGCGTGTACTAGCAGGTCTGCACATAGGTTGACCTGGGAGATCGGAAAAATCTCCACACTTTACCCACCAGGCGGCCGCGGCCGGGATTCGAACCCTCGACCTTCCGATTAAGAGGCCGACGTCTTACCACCCCGCCACAGCGCCCGTCTGCTGGAGATCCCTTTCACAGGTTGCCGTACCTGCCGAGGCTCGCAAAGTACTGTTCAGCTAGGGGTGCACGCACAGTTGATCAAAGTTATTTATTTCACGAGAAAGTACACCCAAGATTTTGACCACAATCATTGTCATCAGTTGCATGCACAGTCTGTTTCATGGTCACTCCCTGACCACCGGCAATCCAGCATTGCGTGACGTGTCATTGGTCAAGGCCGTCAGTCCCAATGCACAGACATCTTTTACACTTTTTTTTCAAGCGATATTATTGATCGGTAGTCGTTCATGTTTTGTGCTAAGGAAAAACAGCTTGTGAATTATGGACTGCTAAACTGACAAAAATTAAGTTTGTTTCGCAAGCTTTGCTGTGTGGTAGATTTTTTTATCTTTTCAGATGCAACTTGTTTTGAGGTGAAAGTTGAACAGAAGGAATGTGACCGTCTTTGTGTGGATGTGCATTGGCTTGTGACCTCACGCATGCGCAGCACTCGATCCTGACGAATGTTCTCGAAGAAAGTATTTTTAGTGTTCAGCTTGTGACTTCAGCGACTGTTTTACCATCAAGTTAGTTGATTCTGGAATTTCTTTCAGGGGGAATTCGTACCTCGGATCTGCATATTTCATACAGGGAGCTTCTCATTGGACAAAAAGTTTTGAGTGAAGTGCGCATGCGCAGGATCAGTGTGTGTACAAACGTGTCTGTGTCCATTGCCTCTGAGAGACTCGACAGACACAGTCACACCAGCTGAACTGAGCTGCTACTTAGCATCAACTTGGCATCAACTTCGACAACTAAAGGTAAGCAAACGTCTTTTGTTTGTTGCAAGATTTTCTTTGCCGATTATGTACATTGATGTGTAGGGGCGAATCTCATTCGCTCGTCAAATCAGCGATCTTGGGTCAGTAGAACCAAAGACTTGTTGATATCATGATGCTGATGTTTGACACTGCTGTCTCCAATACGATTCCCTTCTGTCTGATGGCATAATTCTATGGTGCATTATGGTGCACTTATTGATGAGATTGGAGCTTCTATTCCAAGGTTCCTGGCACCCAGGGTTGAGTGTCACAATCATATCAGATCGCTGGAAGTAGGGGTGGATAGGTTAAAGCTTGGGGGTTGGGAGTGGGGGTGTTGGTGATGGGGTACAACCACTGCATTGTAAATAAATGCAGCAATGTATTGTTGGTGCACGTTGAGGCAGCATGGACACATATCACTGAAATCTAAACAACGAAGTGACTGTATCACTGAACAAACAAGAAGCAATTAAGATGAACATAAAATCACATTTACATGCACAATGAGTCAAAAACTGCAAGCCCGTATACATAATCAACAACAACACCAGCAAACATTAGTACTCGGAACCACAGACAAAGAAAAACACAAATTTCATGGACTACAGCCAATAAACAACACAAATAAAATGAACCACATCCCACCCCAGTATTATGAACCAGAGCGAAACAGTTACACCAGAATATGGAATCAAAATCAAACAACAACACTACTTTCATAAAACACAACCAAACAACGAATTAAACACCAGTATGAGGAAACACAACCAAACAACAACACCAGTATCAGGAAACACAACCAAACAACAACAACAGTATCAGGAAACACAACCAAGCAACAACAACAGTATCAGGAAACACAACCAAACAACAACACAAGTATCAGGAAACACAACCAAACAACAACAACAGTATCAAGAAACACAACCAAACAACAACAGTATCAGGAAACACAACAAAACAACATCACTAGTATCAGGAAACACAACCAAGCAACAACAACAGTATCAGGAAACACAACCAAACAACAACAACAGTATCAAGAAACACAACCAAACAACAACACCAGTATCAGGAAACACAACCAAACAACAACAACAGTATCAGGAAACACAACCAAACAACAACAACAGTATCAGGAAACACAACCAAGCAACAACACCAGTATCAAGAAACACAACCAAACAACAACAACAGTATCAGGAAACACAACCAAACAACAACAACAGTATCAGGAAACACAACCAAACAACAACAACAGTATCAGGAAACACAACCAAACAACAACAACAGTATCAGGAAACACAACCAAACAACAACAACAGTATCAGGAAACACAACCAAGCAACAACAACAGTATCAGGAAACACAACCAAACAACAACATCAGTATCAGGAAGCAACCAAACAACAACACCAGTATCAAGAAATACAAACAAACACCAGCAACAGTATCAGGAAACACCGCCAAACAACACAGGTATCAGGAAACACAACCAAACAACAAAACCAGTATCAGGAAACACAATCAAACAACCAATCCCGTATCAGGAAACACAACCAAACAACATCACTAGTATCAGGAAGCACAACAAAACAACATCACTAGTATCAGAAAACACAACCAAACAACACCAGTATCAAGAAAGACAACCAAACAACAACACCAGTATCAGGAAACACAACCAAACAACATCAGTATCAGGAAACACAACCAAACAACAAAACTGGTATCAGGAAACACAACCAAACAACAAATCAAGTATCAGGAAACACAACCGAACAACAAATCCAGTATCAGGAAACACAACCAAACAACAACACCAGTATCAGGAAACACAACCAAACAAAACACAAGTATCAGGAAACACAACCAGAAACATTTCATAAACATTAGGCTGCAATCAGAATAAAGACGAAGGTTTCAGATACATTAGGCTGAAATCAGAAAATCGACACAGGTTTCAGAAACATAAGGTTTAAATCAGAATAATGACACATGCTTCAGAAAAATGGGGTTGCAATCAGAATAGTGACACAAGCTTCAGAAACAGTTGTGTGCAATCAGAAAAATGACACAGGTTCCAGAAACGTTAGATATAGCAACAGCAAATGACACATGTATTAAAAACATCCGATAAAGTTGGGATAATGACACCAGACCCCAAAACATTATGCACGATCAGAAAAATCACAATGATCTAAGAAACATTATGCACGATCAAAAACATGACACCATCGTTTTAGAAGCCTAAGGTGCAATTAGAATAATGAGTTAGGTTTCAGAAGCATCACAAACAAACACAGGACTAAGAACAGCACAATTCCAATAAGAATAATGACCCAAGGCTCACAATTGTAATTGACAATCAGAGTAATGACATAGGTTTCAAAAACATTAGGTACAATACGAATGATTACACATGTTTAAGAAACATTAGGTTGCAATCAGAATAATGACACAAGTCTCAGAAACATTTATTACAATCACAATAATGACAACGGTTTTAGAAAAATTGGGATGCAATCAGAAGAATGACGCTAGTTTCAGAAACATTGGGTTCCAATAAGAATACTGACGCAGGTTTCAGAATCATGAAGTTGCAACCAGACTAATGACACACAGGTTGCAGGAACATTGGGTTGCAATCAGAATAAGGACACAGGGTTTAGAAACATAAGAGCGCCTTCAAAGTAAGGACACAAGTTGCAGAATTATTAGGATGCAATCAGAATAAGCACCCAAGTTTCTGAAACATTCGGATGAGATCGGAAAATGAAACAGGTTTCAGAAACATTAGGATGCGCTCAGAATAAGGACACAGGTTTTAGAAACATAAGAGCGCCTTCAAAATAAAGACACAAGTTGCAGAATTATTAGGATGCAATCAGAATAAGCACACAAGTTTCTAAAACATTCGGATGAGATCGGAAAATGAAACAGGTTTCAGAAACATTAGGATGCGCTGAGAATAAGAACACAGGGTTTGGAAGCATAAGGGCGCTTTAACCAAAAAAAGGACACAGGTTTCGGAAACATTAGGATGCAATTAGAAAAAGCACACACGTTTCAGAAACATTCGGGTGAGATCGGAAAATGAAACAGGTTTCAGAAACATTAGGATGCGCTGAGAATAAGGACACAGGGTTTGGAAACATAAGGGCGCTTTAACCAAAAAAAGGACACAGGTTTCGGAAACATTAGGATGCAATTAGAAAAAGCACACACGTTTCAGAAACATTCGGATGCGATCAGAATAAGGAACAGGTTACAGAAACATTCGGATGCGATCAGAATAAGGAACAGGTTTCAGAAACATTAGGATGCGATCAGAATAAGGACACAGGTTTCGGAAACATTAGGATGCAATTAGAAAAAGCACACAAGTTTCTGAAACATTCGGATGAGATCGGAAAATGAAACAGGTTTCAGAAACATTCGGATGCAATTAGAAAAAGCACACACGTTTCAGAAACATTCGGATGCGATCAGAATAAGGAACAGGTTACAGAAACATCGGGTTGCAATCAGAATAAAGACAGAGGTTCCAGAAATATTTGATACAGCAACAACAAATGACACATGTTTTAAAAACATACGGTAAATTCGGAACAATTACACCAGAAAAAACATTATGCACGGTCAGAAAAAAGAGAGTGATCTCAGAAACATTATGTTTAAAAAGAAACATGACACCATAATTTTAGAAGCATAAGGTGCAATTTGAATGATTAGAAAGGGTTCAGAAGCATCACATGCCAGCAGAATTATGACGCAGGCCTAAAAACCGTAAGGTTCCAATAAGAATAAAGATCCAAGGCTCAAAACCGTAAGAGACCATCAGAATAATGACATAGGTTTCAGACACAATAGGTACAATACGAATAATGACCCACGTGTCAGAAATCCGCAACCTGAATATTAACACAACTTTCAGAAACATTGTTACAATCAGCATAATGACACACGGTTCAGAAACATTAGCTACACTCAGAATAATGACACGTTTCAGAATGGTTGGATTGCAATCAGAATATTGACTGCAAGTTTCAGAACATGTTGTTACCATCACAATAATGACAGAGGTTTCAGGAACATTGGGTTGCAATCAGAATAAGGACACACGTCACAGAAACATTCGGATGCAATCAGAATAAGCCTACACGTTACAGAAACATTCGGATGCGACCATAATAATGACACACGTTTCCGGAATATTGGCGTGCAATCAGAATAAGGTCACAGGTATTTAAAAACTTGAGACTAAAATCAAAATAAGGACACAGATTTCAGAAACTTTAGAATACAATCAAAATAAGGACACAGGTTTCAGAAACATAAGGATGCAATCAGAATAAGGACTCAAGTTTCAGAAACTTTAGAATACAATCAAAATAAGGACACAGGTTTCAGAAACATTACGATACAACCAGAATAAGGACACAAGTTGTAGAAACATTAGGATGCAATCACAAGAAGAACACAGGTTTCTGAAACATGAGGGCACAGTCAGAATATTGAAAAAGGTTCAGAAGCATTAGGACGCAATCAGAACAAGGACACAGGTTTCAAAAACATAAGAATGCAATAAGAATAAGGACACAGGTTTCAGAAACAAACATAAGGATGCAATAAGAATAAGGACACAGGTTTCTGAAACATAAGGGAGCATTCACAATAAGGATACAGGTTTTAGAAACATAAGAATGCAATAAGAATAAGGACACAGGTTTCAGAAACATAAGGATGCAATAAGAATAAGGACACAGGTTTCAGAAACATAAGGGCGCATTCAAAATAAGGATACCTGTTTAAAAACCATAAGGATGCAATAAGAATAAGGACACAGGTTTCAGAAACATGAGGATACAATCAGAAGAAGAACACAGGTTTCTGAAAAATGCCGTTTTGAAAGGTCCGTAAATGGCCACATCCAGGGGCTGCAACCTGTGGCTGCAGTGCGGTGGCAGGCTCAACAGGACCACGCCATTATCTCGACAGAAGTCAATGGCATCAATGGACACGTGTGATTCATGATTGTCTAACACAAGCAGGACTTGGTTTTCCTTAGAACACCTGGTGTGATGGACAAAATGTTTGAGACATTCTGTGAAATTTTCTTTGGTCATCCAGCCACTTTTGTGTGCAAGGCCTTGGGAACCTGGGGGTGCGTTGTTAAGCATGTAGTTCTTAAAGTTCTTTCGTGGGAAGACAAAAGAAGGTGGCACAAAATTGCCGGTGGCATTGACAATGCCCACCATGGTGACCAACTCACCACGCTCGTGGGAAACTATTTGAGATACCTGTTTAACTCCAGTCTCAGCAACAACTTTCCTTGGTGTTTGCGATGTTGTCAAAGCCGTTTCGTCTAAGTTGTATATCTTCTCTGGTGTAAGAGAATACCTGCTGTACACTTCTTCAAGTTTCTGGAAGAATGCCTGTACGTTTATTTTGTTGAAAGCTGTCGCTCTGGCCAAACTGGTTGGTTCTGGCATACGAACGCTAATTGCACTTTGTCGTTTCAAAAACCCGTGTAGCCAGTCTTCTCCAGCTTCTCCATACGTAGACCAGTTGGGTGGAAAAGCTATTTCGTTCTGCTCAGCAACTTGATAGGGCAGTCTTCTCAATGTTTGGCGTTGCAATGGAAAACCAATTTGTGAAGCTTGTTTTAAGTAATTAACAAGCTCCAGTTCTTGGTCATCGCTGAACACGTACCTGTCTGGTCTTCATTTGGTGAGTCATCGTATCAAGCTTTTTGCCCTCGCGTGTCTTCGTAAGTGCCCGATAAACGGCGCTCTTTGACAAATGAAATGTGTCTGCTGCCTCGTGGATTGATTGTCCTGACGTAAGTGCATCTACAGCCATCTGAAGACCATCTATGGATGTGTGTGGCCGCTCGGTTTTTCTCTTGTAGTGTCTCCCCATCTGTAGCAAAGTGAATGCAGCACATAATCAATAGTTATACATGTGATAATAAAACAACACTGCTGAGACTAAAGAAGAAACCCCAAATTTTGGCAGTTAAGAACCGTTTTTTGGTCGATTATGATGAAAATAAGGTCCGTTGTCACTGAATGTTATTAGATTCCTTTCAAGAAAAAACAAAAACAACAGCTTGCCACCTTGTTTAACTACTGTTGTCTTTCGCGGAAGAAGTTTCTCGAATATTCCGTTGAAAAAAAGACACTTCACATCACACTATTCTCGATCACAATGTGTTGTATTAAATCGACATGTATTAATGCAGGGGGTTTTGGGCCCCTGACCTCTTGGGACACTCTAAAACTTCGCTTTGGGGGTCCATGGACCCTCTAAAACCTAAAAGTGGGGGTCCCGGTACCCTGTAGGAGGGGCTTCCATGGGGAGCGCGGATCATTCTTCAAGACTGTTTTATTAAATGCTTTCAGGAAAGGGTGGAATTCGTTGTAAAAAAAAGAAGAAAAAAAAAAGAGAACATCTGTGAGAAAATAGATAAATAAAAATTAAAAACCCACTAAGATGGAAGGCAACGTACTGAAATAAGAGCAACTTCTTCAACCAAAAGCCGTTAGTTTCAAGGTAACAGCTGTAATAACAAATGCGCTGCACAATTTGCACCAACAAGGTGCTAATAAGGCCGCCAGTGTTACGACGGGACAGCAATAAATAAGGCAATCATTCGCAACAACAAACGGCATCCGATTTTCAAAGGGAACAAATCAACGAAGAACAAATTAATAATGTATACATCACAAGTACCGTAAACTTCCTTGTAAGTGCCCACCCCCCTTATGCGCGGATGTTGCCCCAACGTAGGGATTTGGCGTTTGCTAGGTACTATGCCCTGTCAGTTCATCGTTAGAATTGTTGATATTGGGTCTCTTGGTATGACCATTTTAATAGGATATGTTTCTGTGCACAAATAGCCACCCATGTATCTTCCTTGCAATATGCGAGTGCCTGAACAGAATAGCATATAAAAGACTAAAAGATTAAAAAAATCATTGTTCATTTCTGCAAATGCAAGCTGTAAAAGATTACTGAAAATCTGCTTCGTAGAACCGCCGCTAATCGCAGTGAGAGTGAATGAACACACATCATAAAAAAAACACGTAATGAATAGTCATTGTAGTCAGTCATATTTACTGATCCAAGCCATTTGCATTTGGCGAATAAAGGGGTAAGGTGTTTTAGAAATCTCAAATCTTTTAGACGGAAATGGTGTAATCAGACACTGGTCTATTCACTTGCTCCCGTTAAATTAAGCAAACCAGAACCTTTTCAACTTGAGAAGAGCCTCCAAAATCTTCATCCTCTTTTCGCTGGGCTATTCAGACACTCCCATGAAGAGCGTATGAAATCAACATTATTTATTTATTTATTAAGGAGATTTCTATAGCGCATAACTAAAAGCACTATGCGCTTTACAATATCACTAGGTATAAGTACACGCAAACATACTCTGATTAAATAGAACTTAGCCTAACAAGACATACTAAGAACACTAAACATTTGAGTTCATACAAAAATAGAGAATTAAATTAAATACTGGACAAACGATTAAAATAAGCTTAAAGCCTACACCGACTACAATCAATCAATCAATGAGTCTTATATCGCGCATATTCCGTGGGTACAGTTCTAGGCGCTCTGCAGTGATGCCGTGTGAGATGAAATTTTATACGGCCAGTAGATTGCAGCCATTTCGGCGCATATTTACCTTTCACGGCCTATTATTCCAAGTCACACGGGTATAGGTAGACAATTATTAACTGTGCCTAAGCAATTTTGCCAGGAAAGACCCTTTTGTCAATCGTGGGATCTTTAACGTGCACACCCAATGTAGTGTACACGGGACAATGGACTATTTCAAATACAAAAATTTAGTTAACTATAAAAGGCAGTGCATAAAACTCCATAATCCTAAGAAGGTCGAACAAATAAAAAACATAAAAGACTATTAAACTATAATTACGTAAAAGATAATAAACATGGTATACAAAGCTGTAATTTTTAACAACAAATCTAAAAAGATGTTCATGCCCTATTGCACAACACATTTTGACACACACCCAACCTCACACAAGCACACATACACACTTACACACACACACACACACACACACACACACACACACACACACACACACACACACACACACACACACACACACACACACACATGTACTCACAGACACACACACACACACACACACACACATGTACTCACACACACATACACACAGCATCCAGTCATTATTCACTTTGATGAAAACGTCTCTACGGGGCGCAGGACTGTACTCACATTGAAACAGTAATAACACATTTTGAAACCACTGATCCAAATGTTAGGGGAGGGCGTTTACTCGTTACTGGGCGCTTACAAGGTAGTTTACGGTACTTAAAAACAACTCCAACAGCTGCTAAAACATTTTGATTAATGATTGTGTGTGTTGTGTATGTGTGTGTGAGTGTGTGTGTATGTCTGTGTGTGTAGGGTGGAGTGCGTGTGTGTGTGTGTGTGTGTGTGTGTGTGTGTTGTGTGTGTGTGTGTGTGTGTGTTTTGGGTGTGTCTGTCGGGAGTATTTGGTATGGATTTCGTCCTTTTTGCAATTTCACGATCTAATGTTTGAAGTTTTGGTAGCATACACGCTAGATCAAGAAACGGACAGAATGGAGTTGCCTTATGTGAACAGTGTGCGCTGGCCGCAGTTCCAGAAATTCTGTAAACCGTGACTCGTTGTTGTCTGTCTTTGTGTTGGGTACCAAAGAAAACCACCCAGACGTGACTACGATGTTTCGGACAGTGTCAAACGCTTGTCTTATGTCTCATCTTAAGCTTTCAGCAAAACACATTCACCAGCAATTGACGTGAGAGTGTATGAGGAGACAGGCCACAGATAGTTTTTGACAACAAGATCAGACAGCGAGGGAGCTCCGAAGAGAACCCAGGAGTAATTCCATTTGAAAGACACCTCTTAAACCTGTAGGCTTTAGTGTGTGTGTGTGTGTGTGTGTGTGTGTGTGTGTGTGTGTGTGTGTGTGTGTGTGTGTGTGTGTGTGTGTGTGTGTGTGTGTGTGTGTGTGTGTGTGTGTGTTTTGTGGCTAACAATTGTATTTTCGATGATTCTGACAGAATGAAACATGATTTAAAGCAAGATAACCCGGGCACATGTGGGAGGGTCAAGAGAACATTTTGTGTGTGGGTAGTGGGCTGCCTTGACAAGTACACATAGGTAAAGGGCTACTGTACGGTAAAGTCGACAACCAGCAACACGGGGTGAAATATGCAAATGTATCGCACAGGGATTGGCCAGTTGCTATGTCTGTTACAAGAACATGTACGCCACCGTAGCTATGTACGTCGTATCAGTAACATGTTTTGCAAGTTCAAACTTGACCGATGTTTGAAACTTTACATGTGTGATTAAACAAACCTTTGGTGTGTTCGGTGCTGCGAAGGGTTGCCTTACACCCGGATGGGGGGGGGGGGGGGTGCATTTCAGGTGAGATCAGGTCGTGCATGTGTGCGGCAATGTCAATCTGAGTGTTTTAAGGCCTTCCACACCACTGATACTCCGTGATCTGGAAGGGAAAATTTTATTAGAAACGCACCTACCTAGTTCATGTATTTGTGGTTAGTTTAGCATTCCATGTATTAGGTTTGAATACTTTAAGTTTTTGAAGTGGCGGTTTTGCTGTGTAATGTGTACGCTAAATGGTGTTGGGTGAGTGGATGGTTTGTGTCTTTTGGAATGGGGGTATGGTTCTTAAAACTGAAATTACTCTGTTGTTTTTGCAAGTACAAATGTAGTTGTTGGTTCATTTTGTTTGAAGCAGGTTGGGGAATAGCGAGTCGCCGCGTTTCACGTCGCACTCAACCGGCGGAGTAGCCAACACCAGGATATTCTTAATTCTAGAGTACCAGTAGATCTTTGATTCCAAGCTGCCAAAAGTCGCGATATGTTGGGTGTGTGTGTGTGGGAGGGGGGAGGGGGTATAGAAGGCGGGCATTGCCGTAGGGGGCGAATCGGGCTCATGTTATCAATGGGTTCACCCGGTTGTGTCATGGCAAGAAGGTAGTGTACCGTGTCGGCGGAGTAACGTCATCGGTGAGCGCCGAAGATTCACCCGAATGTCATTGACCTGTCAATCAAATGATGGCATTGTAATGTCCCCGCCCAGCGAAAGAGTCCACAGGGCAAAGTTCCCGACCAGAACCCACACACGGAAAAGTCTCAACACAGCAAAAATTACCCTTTTGATAAAACCCCAGACAGTGGCCAATGAAATGAAAAGGAGGAAAACTGACAGAGGCTTCAAAACGCCGTGTTAAAATTGCTCACCACCCTTCGACTGTATATATAATATACATACATGGAAGCGATGCTCAATTCTTAGTCATTCACTTTTACAATAGCTCAAGCTGAGAGATCCAATCCTACCCTTCGGCTGTATATATATTTTTGAAATATGGGATTTTTGGAAATATAAGAAAAAGGAGATATGTAAACACAGCATGGAAAGGAAGTTCAATTGTTCCCTTAGAAATGGTCATGTAAACCGACACAGATCTGTACAGGCTTTTTACACAGGAGGATAGCAACCATCAGTTTAGACGTAGGGGAAGGGCTCCTAATATGGACCACCTTTTGTTTCATGCTGACAACGAGCTGGTTTTCTTGCGAACAAGTTTAATTTTGAGTTTGGTTGTCCTTCTCTCTTAGGTTAACCGTTAGGCCTAATTAGAATGAAATATCTTTGATATACATTCAGCAAAAATTAAATACAAAAAAAAAATCACAAATGGTCCATATCAATTTAGTGTGGAAGTCAGACTAATTAAAATATGCTTTAGATGTATCTGTTTCGGGTTGATGAGAGCATTATTTGAAGCACGCCAGGAAACTAAAGAAGCTTATCAAAAACAGAGTGAAAATATCAACTTCCACGAAAAGAAGACTATTTGTTATATTTGTTTGAAATCTCGAGGGCTTGTTTTGGTTATTTTCAGCAAGCTTCTAAATGAGTTAATGAAAATAGCCTTTAGCTTTTATTTTCTTCGATTTGTTGAAGGTGGTCCATATAAGGGGACTCACACATACTTTGAGATTGTTCTATTACTTTTTGTTTGCAGTAGAAACTCGGAGTCAACACTGCTAAAATATAACAAATACGGTCTTAGCTGCCATATATAGCAATTTTTGTGTGATAAAAGCTTTGGCCGTGGACAAAAACGAGTCCGTTTTAGGCGGCAAATTTAGAGTGAAAGCTGCCGAAAGTGAAAAAAAAGAGAAAAAGTCTAACGGTTTTGAGGTTTGTGTTTTTGCAACTATTTTGACATGTGCAAGTTATCTAGGGAGGGTGAATACAGCGAATGAACTTGTTTTGAGCGCTCTAGCGCCGTTAGTTTGTCAGAACAGGAGGTGGTCCATATCAGGAGCCGGTCCATATTAGGAGCCTTTCCCCTATACGAAAAACCAGCCGCCTGGATTTAACAACAGAGACTGGTTTCCTGAATTAATTTTGAAGATTGACAGAAGTGTCAATTACGAAATAAATTCAATGACAGTTCCCATTTAGTGCAGAAATATTTATAGGAACCTACGCGAAACAAGATGGCGCCAGCTTATTCAAAGTTAGTTTAGGCAACAAAGGAATTGGGACGTCATCGAATAGTCATATTACAGAAGGAAATGTACAGCTGGTGAACGTAGCGCATTTTGGCTCGATTGTATAGACGGAGAGGCTTGAAGAGAATAATAATAACAAATTCCGGACCCGAAATCAGACCGGAATGGTCGTACTAACGCAACATTTATTGTTTTCTGATGTTTATAACCGGAAGTCGCTATCGTTTATGGGGCAGGCAACTCCTATGAACCCTGCACCAGAGTGAAGCCCTTTTTGTTGTCATTAGTTACATGCCCGGTTTGAACAACGTGATCAGCGAAAGCAGACGCAAGAGAGCAAACTCCATCCTGCACTTCAGTGATAAGTACGCGTACCTAAAAACTAACCGGCCTCAATATGAATCTTTTATCACAGATGTCGTAAGCTGCCTGCTTCACGTCGTACGAACGGACATGCAACTAACGATAAAAATAAGGGGCTTCACTCTGGTGAAGTTGCGGGAGTTGTCTACCCACGAGCGATGGCGTCATCGGGTTGCAATCAACTAAACAGAAAACACTAAATTCTGCGTAATTACGACCATTCCGGTCTGATTTCAGGTCGGGAATTAGTCATTATTATTCTCTTCAAGCCTATAAAATCGAGCCAAAATGCGCTACGTTCACCAGCTGTACATTTCCTTCTGTAATATGACTATTCGATGACGTCCCAAATCCTTCGTTGCCTAAGCTAACTTGAAGCCATCTTGTTAGTGTAGGTGACCTAAACGGTGCAGAAAGCGGCCAGACTGTTCATTTCCGGTATGTGTTCAAGTGGAAGGATGCTCTTATCCTATGTAAATACCTGTACAGGTGTGTTGTCATTTTAAAGATCGTTTGTACGAGACGACTGGTATCTTGTGGTATACGAGATAATGCTTATGTCACTCATGATAATCACAAGTCAAGGTATACTTTGCTTTCTTATCGCTCAAACTGCTCGCAGTCGAAACCAAGGTGAACGTGTACCTGTGTCTAAACAGAGAAATCACCTAAACCGTGAGAATGTGTAAGACAAGTAATACTCCATGGAATGAATTATTGAATATACACGGTCCATCCTGATATGTGGCCGCTTTGACAGGCATTTACATCACTTTCTTTCCCGCTTTGACAGGCATTTACATCCCTTTCTTTCCCGCTTTGACAGGCATTTACATCCCTTTCTTTCCCGGACTTTTTGCTCCGGGAATTTTGCTCTCCCGTATACGTTTTATTCCGGACAATTTGCCTACGGATATTTCATTCCAGACATTTTGCTCTCCCATATACTTTTTATTCAGGACAATTTGCCTACGGATATTTCATTCCAGACAATTTGCTCTCCCATATACTTTTTATTCCGGAGAATTTGCCCACGGATATTTCATTCCAGACAATTTGCTCTCCCATATACTTTTTTATTCCGGACAATTTGCCCACAGATATTTCATTCCAGACAATTTTATTTGCTCTCCCATATACTTTTTATTTCGGACAATTTGCCCACGGATATTTCATTCCAGACAATTTGCTCTCCCATATACTTTTTATTCCGGAGAATTTGCCCACGGATATTTCATTCCAGACAATTTGCTCTCCCATATACTTTTTTATTCCGGACAATTTGCCCACAGATATTTCATTCCAGACAATTTTATTTGCTCTCCCATATACTTTTTATTTCGGACAATTTGCCCACGGATATTTCATTCCAGACAATTTTATTTGCTCTCCCATATACTTTTTTTTATTTCGGACAATTTGCCCACGGATATTTCATTCCAGACATTTTGCTCTCCCATATACTTTTTTTTATTTCGGACAATTTGCCCACGGATATTTCATTCCAGACAATTTGCTCTCCCATATACTTTTTTTATTCCGGACAATTTGCCCACGGATATTTCATTCCAGACAATTTTATTTGCTCTCCCAAATACTTTTTATTCCGGAGAATTTGCCCACGGATATTTCATTCCAGACATTTTGCTTTCGGTGCTTTCGTTGCCCGGTTTACCCAAACACCAAAATATTAACAAAAGAAAATGCCATGACGTTTGGATCACTGTGGGTTAGTCCAGTTTGTATTTCGTATTTTGAAATGCAGTTTACATTGGTATGCTTAGGTCATTCATAATGCTTATACAATATATAAAAAGACCCTCTTTGAAGCTTAAACAGCGTTTGTTCAGATAGTCCAGAACTCAGAAAGTGTATTAGATCAAACTTGATTGACAGTTCATTGCAATTCCAAACGATGTCCATCCCATTACCCTTGAGAATAATTAAAACTGGTCACCCTGTCACCCCAACTACTTCCACCACGCAGCAATTACGCCACACTTTTAAGGAAAACAAATCTTTTAAACGAACGATCAACATGGAACAGAGAAAGAAAGGAAAACAAAAAGCTGAAAATAAACTTCCTCCTGATTGTCATAGTTTAATACAGAACAGTTCTTTGTTTCTCGAGTTTAACTCACATTCACTTCAACGCATAATGCACAACACACCTAAACAGCTTAGTTGCTTTATGTGCAGGTTTATTTTCTTTTTCAGTTTTTGTTTTGTTTTTCTGCTAAAATTATTTCATTACTGATACTAAGGTCACCATGAAAAATCAATTTGAGAAAACATTGCCCACTCTGTACAAGAATCATTCATGTTTTGTTTGTGTCCAAATTAAAGGCATAGTCGGATCGTTGGTTGTTGACCAGATGGTTTCAGGGAAAGTTTGTGTTCCCGCAGTGGGGCACTGCGGTTATGAAATTAAAGGCCCCTCCTGTTTTTGGAACCGCAGGAGCTTTCTAGTTTGCTGTTAGGTAGATTTTTGGTTCCTCTTTCCTGTCATGCTCTCTTTTTCTTCATGAATTCTTTTCTTTTTTCTGCCTTCTTGCTCATTCACCTGTATTTTTTCCAAAAATCTCTTCTCTTGCCGCTTGTCTCGCGATTCATGTATAGTTTAATCTGTTAGTGTTCTGATGTAAGTCCAGCAGTAGATAGGTTAAGCCTATTTTAACATACTGGAAACTGGTAATCTTCCAGTAGGTATTAATTTAGTTTTACTAAAGCCTGCTGGGACACAAGTAATGGGTTAGTGCATTTGTAAACAGGAATCGCTTGACAAGTGGCCCCCTTCATCCCCCCCTTCCTCGTCCTGATATGGCTCTGCGTAGTCGGCTGGACGTTAAGCAACAAATAAACACAAAAAAAGTTTGTGTAGCGGTCAGTTTTAGGAACTATACATCAGCCTCAGACCTGCACGAGCAAGAGTAGTTTATCTGTTCTGTTTCATTTCGGGTCAAACTACCCACAACACTATCGCAACTTCAGATCGAAAGTTTGGTTTGATCGGCTCTATAGCTTTGTCGGTAACATTTGAGAGTAATCGTATGGTGATGTTTTTGTGCGCTAAACATGTGTAAGGATGAATTATTGTCGTTTAAGGTTTTGCAGGCTTAGAGGATTGTTTGCTTGAATCAAATTCAAACGCTGTCATGTCGTCAAAGATTTTGGTTTATTGAGTTGAAAAGAGGAAGAATATTAACAAACTGGCAAGGCTCCATGAAACAAAGCAGTTGCGTAGTCTCAGTATCACTCACCTCCTTCTTCAGGGGGGTTGTACATGAGCACATTTGTTCTCTCGGCAATTAACGTCTCAGATACTCCAATACTTTTTACTCCTTGCGGACGCGTCGTAAAACATGACTGGGGGGGGGGGGGGGGGGCGATGATGAGAATGAATGTGTTAAGTGTCACTGGTGGCAATATGTGCAAATAATTCATCGAAAGTATCACTGCACAGCAAGCAGACAGGCTGTTGATTTTTGGTATGTGACCATCTGGAGGGATGGTCTTATCCCGTGTAAATGATTGACCAGATCTGAAATAGTCAGCCGACTCGTTTTTCATGGGAAGGACTGTGCCTTTAACATAGTGCACGTGATTGCAATGCATATGTTTTAATACTTGCTGGTGAAGCACAGTACCAAGCAGATAGATGGTTTTCTTTATGTGTGTGGTGAAAGGGTATTATTAATGGAGGAAAGATGTTTTTCTTTATCTTTGACAACATTTTACCTAACATAAAATAACTGCGTCGATCTTGCGCATGAGATGGTCTGAAAACCCTTCTGAGAGGGCAAACGTCGGCGGCCATCATGTGTTGACACCACGTGACCAGAGGCAAAACTATTTACTGTGTCGGCAGAAACAAGCTGCACGCCGATACAATATTATATCAGAATATCCGCCGGAAAGAATTACTATTTTGCATTTTTCACTAATTTTGTATATTTTCACTTTTGACTCTAACTTTCTGCAGCATCCCGGCCCTGGATTCTTTCTGTACCACTTCTGCAACTTCGCGATCACTGACTTGTAGAATTAAAAAAACAAACACATGCATTTGCCATGTAAAGTTCAACAGATTTACAACACATCTTCACTCTGGGTTCATTTAGGGGTGTGTGAAAAACTTGCCAATTGGTGATAAAAGATGAACTAAGCAGCTACATAAGCGATTATGACCAGCGTGGGAATGTGAGATAGGGTGTTACAACCCGTCGCTGACTTCACACCGGAAAACGACAAAATTAATGTGATTGCAACTGACAATATTTTACCTCTTAGTCACCTCTTAGTTAATGAATCATTCTGCTTCAAGCAAAATTAGAATCAAACCAAATATTACTTTGAGTAGCCATGTAGACGATGTCGATCACATAATCCATCAACGTTTCGGGGGCGTTTTAGTTCGTCGGATGCGAATTGTCCTGACGTAACGGAAATGAACGTTTTTTGGCGAAAGCAGAATGTTTTGATCTTTGGTAGCAGATGCAGTCTATGCTTTAGAGACGATATTTATTTTCGGAGAAGCATTTTTTTAAGGTACTTTTTTTTCGGGGGGGGGGGGGGGGGGGCGGTTGTTTTGATCATTCGTTATTGATAGGCATGTTCTAACATTTGGTGAAGGGAAGTTCCGCATGCACTTACTTCTTTCCTACCAAGATTTTCATTCGGCTAGAAGTTTATAACGCAGTGCGCATGCGCGTGATATATGTGTGTACACACGAGACTTTGTCGTCATCAAAGCCAACTCGAAAATTGAGACAACAATCTGTGCAATTTGAACAAACAGCAATTCTAGACTGCAACCCAAGTCTTCGACGTGAGTAGAGTATGTTCTTGTATCGTGGCACTGGAGATTTGCATTTCCGAAATTCGCGGATGCATGTCGCGGATGCATTTGGCATTAGCGTGTGTGCTTCATTTCAACTTCATACACACTCGTCGTTGAGCAAGAAGTTTTGAACACAAGGTCCAAAAACTAAATGGTTGTTGTGCTTCCGAAGTAAAGTGTCGGAATGCTTTTCTGACGCTAGTGACAGCTTGTGCCATACCTCCCCGTCTGTTATAAATGTCTAATTTTGAATTTGGGAACGGTGGCAGTCTATTTGATTGTGGATGTATAATTGTCTATCAGAAAATATGCGTCGGCAATCGTCAAAGAGGGGATTGACATTCTTACGTTACTGATATGGGACGATTTGATGTTGCTTGTTTTAGTGAGAAATGGTTACAAGTCACTGACATTTACAAGCTATCATGTTTATTTTTGGAATAATTGCCCTTTCAAAATTAAAAGAATGAAGAAGTTTGACCGATATTGCAAGAAAAGAAATATGAAATGTAAAATTTACAAAACCGGGACCGCAAACGTTTTGTTGATTTTTATTGTTCTCTTCTACAACAACACCACCACCAACAACAAATTCAACAACAACGACAACGACGACAACAACAACAACAACAACAACAACAACAACAACAACAGTAGAAAGAGAAAGAATCCTGCGTCAAAAGGAGGAAAAAAAAGAGAATAACACAACAATGTTAGCACCCCCCACCAAAACTTTTCTGTTTCTACACAGCTTGATATTGCTGAAAATACGTAATTTTCGAATTTAACACCTTTATTAAGTCTTAATATCCTACCTCACAACATACATGTTTCCTCAGTATAGGCAAGGGCATCTTATGTTTGCATTTTAAAGAGGATTGCGCCAAATTGTTGACAAAAGTAGTGAGAATAAATCTCAGACAAATTGTTAGTTTTACATTGATTATTGAAGAAGCTAGTGCATATTAAATGGGTCTGATTTAAACAAGGAGCACACACACACACACACACACACACACACACACACACACACACACACACACACACACACACATAACACGCACACACACACACGCACAAACACACACACACACACACATAACACGCACACCCACACACACACACACACGCAGAAACACACACACACACACATACACACTTTGTCATAACACACACACACACACACACACACACACACACACACACACACACACACACACTAGTTCAGTCATTGCCGCGCCAGTATCTTGCCAGCGAGTTTCCTGGAAAAGTTTCAGATAAGTTCATTTTGTGTTTGTCTGTCTGTTCACTTATAAGACCACTGAGTTGAAGAACAGTGATTGCAACGTTTCGTTTTGTCATAAATTAAACGTTTCATTAACGTACCATTCTGTGATGTTTTGATTCCTTGGTGATAGTTCCCTCTTGCGAATGAAAACTTGCGTGGATGAAGACTGTCAAAATGTATAGAAGAAAATATCTGGTCAAAAAAAGAAGAAGTGTATTCCTGTTCGTTCTACCATCATGCACACAGCCATAGCTTTTGTCCGGAATTTCTTCGGGGTAGATAATGTTCATCCTTCAACTTCAAATATAATCTACCAACAATCACCAGCCAGGCTGCTTTCTGTATACAGTTGGAATTGTTTGTTGAATTAATTTATCCCTTTTACAAAGGTGGCATTCTGGAAGTTATTTCATCTTAAAGTTCCCACCATGCACCTAGAGAAATCAGGCTGATTGAGTTCTGGTATGTGTCTTAGCCGAAAGACACTCGTATTCTCCGCAAAGCCTACACAGAACCTTTTACATGGGACAACAACATCCCTCCACTTGGTCACTTACCTTTTACATGGGACAACAACATCCCTCCACTTGGTCACTTACCTTTTACATGGGATAACAACATCCCTCCACTTGGTCACTTACCTTTTACATGGGACAACAACATCCCTCCACTTGGTCACTTACCTTTTACATGGGATAACAACATCCCTCCACTTGGTCACTTACCTTTTACATGGGACAACAATATCCCTCCCCTTGGTCACTTACCTTTTACATGGGATAACAACATCCCTCCACTTGGTCACTTACCTTTTACATGGGACAACAATATCCCTCCCCTTGGTCACTTACCTTTTACATGGGATAACAACATCCCTCCCCTTGGTCACTTACCTTTTACATGGGACAACAACATCCCTCCCCTTGGTCACTTACCTTTTACATGGGACAACAACATCCCTCCCCTTGGTCACTTACCTTTTACATGGGACAACAACATCCCTCCCCTTGGTCACTTACCTTTTACATGGGACAACAATGTTCATCCCTCCCCTTGGTCACTTACCTTTTACATGGGACAACAACATCCCTCCCCTTGGTCACTTACCTTTTACATGGGACAACAACATCCCTCCCCTTGGTCACTTACCTTTTACATGGGACAACAACATCCCTCCCCTTGGTCACTTACCTTTTACATGGGACAACAACATCCCTCCCCTTGGTCACTTACCTTTTACATGGGACAACAACATCCCTCCCCTTGGTCACTTACCTTTTACATGGGATAACAACATCCCTCCCCTTGGTCACTTACCTTTTACATGGGATAACAACATCCCTCCACTTGGTCACTTACCTTTTACATGGGACAACAATATCCCTCCCCTTGGTCACTTACCTTTTACATGGGATAACAACATCCCTCCACTTGGTCACTTACCTTTTACATGGGACAACAATATCCCTCCCCTTGGTCACTTACCTTTTACATGGGACAACAACATCCCTCCACTTGGTCACTTACCTTTTACATGGGATAACAACATCCCTCCACTTGGTCACTTACCTTTTACATGGGATAACAACATCCCTCCACTTGGTCACTTACCTTTTACATGGGATAACAACATCCCTCCACTTGGTCACTTACCGTTTACATGGGATAACAACATCCCTCCACTTGGTCACTTACCTTTTACTCATATATCAATCAATAAGTAAATGCGCATACTTTTATTAAACGTTACTTTCACTTTTAAATCGCTTCTAGCATTTAGTATAATTTCTGACAAATGCAGGCTATGTAATAATTTGATAAAATTATTGACGTCATGTGGTAAAACCGGAAATTGAATTATTTTGCTATAGCAAAATCCTTTTACAATGATGACTTTCCTTTTATAACGAGCTGATCTTTAACGTTAGGGGTAAAAATCTAACAGATGGAACCAAATTATCCTTTTTCAAGCCTGTGTATGTGTAAACTCTTTTTCGCTTCGATACCGTTCGGTTTTCGGAGTTGATTCAGAATCATCCATTATGTATTTTATATGACTGTTGTTTTCCTCGGTAAATTAACAATTGTTGATGTTAAATAATTTTAGCTGTGAGAATAATAATAATCATAATAATAATAATAACAAGAAGAGCAAACGCTCGATCGAGTCACTTTCGCAGTTCTGAATATTATATGAGGCATCAGATGGACAGGAAGAAATTGCTATTCACAACACAATGAGTCACGTTCACATAAAATTTGAGCCCGGTCACTTTTATAGTTTCCGAGAAAAGCCCAACGTTAAGTTGTGTGTTGCCGAACAGAAAAGGCTAGTTATCTCCCTTGTTTTTCTGATAACGTTCGTAAAAGGCTACAGATGTAAATACTTTGATGTAAAGAATAATCCTACAAAGTTTCAATCACATCCGATGAACTTTGTCAAAGATATAAAATGTCTAATTTTTCCTTTGACGCTGACCTGTGACCTTGAAAAAGGTCAAAGGTCAACGAAACCATCGTTAAAGTGTAGAGGTCATTGGAGGTCACGACTAAACAAAATATGAGCCCGATCGCTTTGATAGTTTCCGAGAAAAGTCCAACGTTAAGGTGGTGTCTACGGACGGCCGGCCGGCCGGCCGGCCGGACAGACTAACACTGACCGATTACATAGAGTCACTTTTTCTCAAGTGACTCAATAATAATAATAATAATAATAATAATAATAATAATAATAATAATAATTGTCAGTAAGTACTGGTGTCACATGACTGATGTGAACCAGTTGATTGGCTAATGGCGATGCGCTAGAGTGCGCTAACTTTTCCACAGAGCGTATTCTTCCGCCCTTTGCCTAAGCGAGACTGTGCTCTCATCCTCAGAATTAATTAATGACATGTAGCTTATATTCTTCACAATACCAAATGACCATAAATTCCCTGCTTCTCAATTAAAGCAGAAGTGGTTTTTTTTCCTGACAGATTGCATGTGCCTGTGCTAGTGCCAGTGATCTAAAAATAGAAGCCGCTGTGTTTCATCTAATTTTCGCCGACTTGCATAGATTCTTCTCATATGCCGTGTTAGTGGCATGTAGCTTATCATCCACATTACCAAATGATGAGTTAGTATACAATTCCCAGTGGCTAACAGAAAACACAAGTGTTATTCCGATAATGTACCAGCTAGACCAGTTTGGAAGACTGACTCGATCGACTCTGTAGCAGACTACACAGAAATACGACTACATCAGTTCAGTAAATGAATGGTTTCCGAATTATTATTTCAAGGCAAGAACAATCGTAATCGAAAACGTGTAAGGTTCAGAACGTTCTTACCATATATAAGACTTATTACCAGCCTGCCTCATGCGTGCAGACTCAGTGCAGACTGCAGTGGTTCGATTGCCCAGCTAGGTAGCCTAGCAGACGACATTAACCCCGCTCAGCAAATTAACATGTTGGGCAAATGTGAACGAAAAAACGATGGGGATATAATACGTGTAGGGTTCAGAGCATTCTTACCGTTCATATTTAGTATCAGACTCCCCGATGAGTGAAGATACAACACGAGAAATATGCCACATTTGTTTTGAAAATGTGCGAACCGTCGAGTCCCGCTTCGAGTCAATTCAAGGGGAGTCACTCCGCACAGTCAATCCGTCGAAGCTCGACTGGAGATTTCGAATCGCAAGTAATGAAGAGCACAGTCCTTTCTCCGAGTTCAAATGCAGAAAACGCGATGAAAGCGAAAGCGCTCGACAAGTAGGTTTAATTTGTACACATTAGAAAAAAAAGTTTAAAAAAAAAAGTGATTGCCTACCTTCCTACCCTATTTTTTTGGCTATGTTACCTTAACCACACCTATTTTGGGGGGGGGCCTTAGATCAGTGATTGTAGTGTATGGAAGGAACGATAACTCTTGAGAGCAAAAAATGTGCCCGCAGGGAAGTGAACCTTCCAAATCTTTCGCACCGGAGAGCTATCCAAGCGGGGTATTGTGCAAGTTGGCTATTACAGGAGGAAAAACTCCACAACATTATTTTTTTTCACATCAGCCCAAAGTCTGATCGTTTAACAAACCTGTCCAATACTAAAAAGGGCAAATAAAGGCTATTAATAATTTTCTTTTTAAATCCTGAATTGCAATTATGTTTAAAGAAAGCAATAATTTTCGCCTGCGTAGGCATAACTATTCTCAAGTTTTGTTTTTCACGTGAACATTTTCTTCATGAGGTTTTGGTAAGTCGTCATATGTTCTCTGTGCGCTCAGGCGGACACTTGTAGTGTCCGGATGGGCGAACACACTTTCTGAAAAATGGTTTCTGAAAATCCGCTAAAATCACACTTGTCACAGTATATTTGACACGCGCGATAAAATCTCAACCACTTTAAGGAACCTTGCACTGAGTGATACCACAGATATAAGACTAACGTAGCAGTACGATTTCCTTGGATATGACCCACTTCTATTTACGTGAATGTCCTATATAACTAAGGGGACGCTTTCTGTAGAAGGGATGGGGGCCCGGAACATCAGTTGGTAGAGCACGGGACTTGTGATCGGAAGGTCGCAGGTTCGAATTCGGGCCGGGACGGACACGGGTCAACTTTATGTGTAGACCTAGAGACGGAAGCTATGTCCCACCCCCGTGTCACCACAATGGCACGTAAAAGATCTCGGTCATTCTGCCATAAGTGCAGATGTCTGAAACCACCAGACCTAAACAAGCATACACTTGTGCATCTTGTCAAAAAGCCATGAGGGGCGTAAAACTCGAACCATATAACCCATATCTTGTCCTCTAGAGACATACAGCATTCTCTCTTTCCTACAGAAGGGAAGCGAGAAAATGTGCTGATGCAACGGCTTTCACGATTCCATATCAGCGTCTGACCACATATTCGGTACTTGTTACTATTACTAGTTGTTGCTTTTTGCACCCTCTTAAATTCGGGGGTGTATATATGTTTTGTTCTGTTTGTTTGTTTGTTTGCTTGTGAGTGTGTCTGTTTGTCTCACTGTCCGCACTCAGATCTCTGATGTTTGCAGTGCCGGGTGCTAATTGTTACTGAAATGCCTAAAACCGAATCAGTCATTTCAAGATTATAATATGATCACGGATGCATTGGGAGGCTGTGCTTAATGTTACAAGCCAAGCAGGATAGCAACTTGTGAAATTCACTAGCCAACCGAATTGTTTAATCACCAAAGACTTTTTCTGTATGGTTTTCCCGTGTCCGAAAGACAGCCTCTCAAAACGTTTCAAGTTCTAACACTTAATGACATAAATAAGGGTAGACTGACTGGTTCAGTTAGAAGTTCACAATGGTTACAAACTGGAAACGGTCAATTCCGAATCTGACAAAATTAACACATAGCCACTCTCCCGACGCGTGGGGCGAGTCATTCGCAATTTTTAATCGCCCAGCAAAATTGAATGCCTACTCGCAACGGACGAGCGGGCGAGTGTATTTTTGCATCCCTCTGCATTCAGCAGTATTTGCGGGGTGTATTGTGGTGACACAGAAACAATTATCTCGAGGCGGAAAGTGTCCCTTCAAGCGTTTCCCTCTTTGGGTTTGAAAGCCTCAAAACTCAAGTTTCAGACTGTCAACCGGATGCAAGCCAAACGGCGTTTCCCTCTGTGGGTACGACACCCTCAAAACTTTAAAGGCACTGAACTTGTCAAATCCAGGTGCACGGAGCCCCTGGGGCTTTTAGTCATACCTCAGGCAGCATCCGTTAGAAGAACTACCAAGTTTCATTGACTTGCACCCAAAGAGTCAAGAACTGCGATTTTTTTACAAATTAATTTCGTACTCGGACCCGGCTGGTCTTGGCCTATTTTTGGATCTAAATTTAGATCAGGTAGATCACCACATCATGCACAAAAAGACACGTCACTAGCAAACTATGTCAGACGTCATCATGAGTTTGTGTAAAACAAAATTGAGGCCGGAATCACTCAGTTGAAT
>NC_090246.1:80364594-80367094 GCF_037325665.1 Littorina saxatilis
TGTTCACGAATAAATGTAAGTGTGTCTGTCCTCAGAGAACGGATTTTTAAGTCCAACTTCAGTTTGTCAGAGAGAGAGAGAGAGAGGGGGAGGGGGGGGGGGGAGAGAGAGAGAGAGAGGGGGGGGGGGAGAGAGAGGTTCCCGGTTGGATACAAATTCCTGAGAAACTCGCGTGAGTCTCCGAGAGAGAGAGAGAGAGAGAGAGAGAGAGGGTGGGAGGGGCTTCGAAGCAGGTAGCATTTTGAGAAACGCACAGTTCAGCACTACAGTACAATACAATAGCTCAATGTTCACCAGCCCATGTTGGCCAAGTCTTATCCCGACTCTCAAGGACACGCCCCCTGGACAGGTCTCGGAAACACGTCTTCCTCGGGAATTCCTTCAGCTCGGAAATGGCCGACATGGGGCGTGGCCGTGGTGTCAATCACCTGTGACGTCACTGTCGCCACTTGCGACATATCTCAACGCTGGTGACATGCCAAATCTTATTCATGTTCGCGTGGCTCTTTTATTTAGCACAAAACGATCGAAATAGTGAGGAGAATGCGAAGAGCTGAAGAACGCAAGTTTTGTGGAGAAAAGAGGAGAAACTGACACAGCAGCCTCAATTCATAACTGAGGCAGAAACCATTTTCGGTTTTGCTTGCTGAGTAGCCTACTTCAAACAATCAATATTTTACTTTCTGCCTGGGGCTTTTATGAGGATAAATGCATGGACTCGAGCTCGTACTAACTACGTGCAGACATTGACATTTAGTGTAAGGACATGCGTCGCAATTGTGTATTTGAAGCAAAATATGTGAATCTTGTTTTGTTTGTGATTTCTCTTGACTGTGCAAATTTCACTCTACGAATCTACCCGGCCGGCAAACAAGCTTACATAGGCAACACGTGCACAAACGCACTTTCTGCTTCCATCTATCTCTTTCTCCCCGACCTTGCCACAACGTACCCTTTGCATCAGCCTTCATTGACTCTTCTGTGAGAACGCGTTAGAAACTGATGGAAATCGCCATCTTTGCTACATTGCACCTTTCCAATCAGCATGCATTGACTCCTCTGTGACAACATGTTGAATCTGCAACTATTATCGTCAACAAGATTATTCTAAGTCGATTCATTTCTTGATGAGAAAGCCTCAGGACTTTTAAATCGTGTAGAAGAATGATAGAAATTGATCAGGCAAGAGGGAAAAAAAACGTAAAAGCTTTCTATAGTAGTCCATAGCAAGCACGTTTCGCTTTCCCTGGATTTTTTTTGGGTAAGATTTTTTCTAATGGACATCGACGCATTTGGAAACAAGATTGACAGGAAGTTTTTTTTTTCTTACTGACGATTGAAGCTGATGGAATATGGCACCAAACATGGTATGAAAGTATCAGTACGCGCACGTGGAAGTTTTGATGAAAACAGACGCAGAACATGACGAGCTGCAAGCAGAGACAATGTATGTATGTCTCTGCTGCAAGTAACAGTTTAAGTTGAATAATGGCTAATGACCTTTCGTCTCGGAATTGTGGAGGAGGAGTGTGGGGGGGGGGGGGGAGGGGCTTGTCAGCAGGGGGCATGAGTTATAAATCACATATTTATCAGTTGTTTGGTACTTCTTGAAAGCGAACTTGGTCATATAACCGACTTTCCAGCCATAGCTTTTTCTTCGATCAGAAAAGGCAACCTTTACTTTTGAAGTACCTGATCATGTGACACAAAACAATGTGTAACATGTCTTATCCCTATTGTCGCCCATACCGTGACGGTTGTAGGCTAGTTTTATTTTCCCGAGCATGTTCCTTTCTTGAAACAAATTGTAAAATGTCTCATCGATTATTGCGTGAATCATCCAGAACACTTTCATTGTGCAAGTCACCGATAAGAGTACATTTAATGTCCAAACGACTACTCGTACTCTACATGTGCTCTTTTAAAGCAAGGTGGGCCTTGTATTATTCCCCCAGCACTCTATCAAACTAGACAAAACAACATCACAAACTATTAACGCTAAGGTCGCTCTCCGAACGAGCCTGGCCAAGCCGAAGAAGCAGAAGCATGTTTCTTGGTTTCATGGCATTTTTGAGAAACGGACGATCAGCCAACCCCAGGCGTTTGATGGTATTATTTTTTGAGAAAAGCAGAGTTCTTTCCTTTCACTGAGTCAGAGGGGGCGTGTCTTCTCCCTGCACAGTGGGCAGTGCAACACGACGACCTTGACCTTGTCAGGGGCAGAGAATCGGTGATTCCCGGGGAATGCGTTTAGCGTGGAAGCCGTCACCTGAGGCTGTTGCCTGCATAAGTTTTTCATTAATACATACGTTTAGCTGGCCTTCTTTCTGGGCCAGGGCATAAAGCTTTGGAACGTCACGATTTATTTAATGAAGGCCTAGTGCGCATATACTTTATTCTTCTATTTCGAGTGTAATTTTCTTACGTTGCGATGTCGCGTTTTTAATCATTTTCAGCGATGCAGGCTTCTGTCTGTATTACGCAGTTTACAGGTGTTGCT
>NC_090246.1:80372094-80392094 GCF_037325665.1 Littorina saxatilis
GTACCCACATACCGGCACCCATTTCCAGGTAGACTTATCAAACACAGCCTACGGCTACGCACGTTTCCGTGGAAAGTCTGACCGTCAAACGCGAAAGAGGCCATTGAGCCCAAAACAAACAAAACAAGAAATTCCTTCGAGGTAGGAAAAACACCCCCGTTGGTCAAAGGGAAATAACCATTCTCACTGCACCCATTCTCACTGCCACCAACTGAGAAGGTTATTTCCCTTTGACCATGAATATGTTTCTCTATAAGTCCTTGTAGAATCTTAATCCAGCAATAACTCCCTAACCGTGTGTTTGACTGGTCCCAATTTTTGTAAGGACCGTCTCAGGAATGTATAGAACCTGTTCACCAAGTTTGGTGACGATCGGTCCGTTCATTCTTGAGATCTATATGCGAACACAAACACACAAACACACAAACACATTGACCGAAACCTATACACACCCCTATACCGGGGGTGTAATAAAATAATGTCCATCTGTTCGCCACACAAGAAGAAAGACTTTTCTAGGGATTGAGGGGTTTTAGTCTAGTCTCCTTATTTCTGCACATGTCGGGTAATAAGTCGATTGTTGTATTTGTTTGCTTCTGCACCTCGACTCTCATGACTGAAAACATCAAGCGCCTAAGGTTCTGTCTTTATACAAGGATGCACACAACATGCCCTTTGTACCAGCTGATGCAGGGGAAAAATCATAATGCCGTGTGGTGAATGCACGTGACGTTGTGATGTTTCTTTCCGGCAAAACAAACTTACCTGCGATATAAATATATATGGAAGTCAGTGTCGATTGCTTTCGGAGTAGGCTACTAATTAATTTATCAACGTATTCAGTATTCTCTTTGGTGAGTTACTACTGAACATCGTCATTCGTCTCGTCTTTGAGAGTTTTCGAGTAAAGTAATTGATGTCGATTTAGGCTAAGGCCTAAAAAAAAAAATAGGTGTGGTTACGGTAACCCGACCTACCCTAATTTTAGGGGCCGACCCTATAACTTTTTATTACATTTGTAAAAAAAACAAAAACAAAAAACAAAAAAAACTCGAGTGCAAAAAACGCAATGAAAGCGAAAGCGCCCGAGTCGCACACTTATTTCCCTGTCAAGTAGGTTTAATTTGTACACATTAGAAAAAAAAGTTTAAAAAAAAAAAGTGATTGCCTACCTACCTACCCTATTTTTTTTGGCTATGTTACCGTAACCACACCTATTTTTTTTTTGCCTAATCGTGTCGAAACTACGTTGAAGTCGGGCTTGTGGACCTCTTAAAAAGTCTCATGCACACGCATGTTTTGAACCTTCAGCAAAATAAAATGTTAAAACGAAGCGCGACTCGACTGTGTTGTTATTGGTCTCACCATTGCTAAAAGCTTTTTAATGTTGCTGCTTTGGTCCCAAAGTAAAAATCCTTCGTCATCAAAGGCAGAGAGAGGAAGCAAAACGCAAACCCGGAACCGGTTTACTCAATAGTCCGTATGGATAGGTTTTGGTGCACTATGCTTATTCTGTCGATATATTATGTTAATAATACATCTGTCAATATATATATATGTTAATGTAACAAAATGTTTCATCTGTCATGTCCTAAGCGCGTTGACTTGAACAAAGTAGACGCTGTCTAAAAGTACTCATGTTTTTCTCTCTCAAAATAACGCAGTAGAGCACATGTTTAGGAGAAAAGGCCTTAGGCCACAACTTGACTGTCCCTAAAAGTCGTTCTCGAAAGAGAAATGCACTGCGTCTAAAATCGGTCTTCTCAGATTCATTTTAATTGAAAGTCAATTTTATGAGAAACTAAAATACTCCCCTTGATATGAGTTTAAAAAAAGCATTGTTCTGCATGTAAACAACGAATACAGCCCGCCTTCAAAATTCGCACAGCACTCATTTAGTGACGTGTGAATCCTTGACACTTTCCGCGAGAGTGCAACTCGCACAGAAGTTGCTGTTTCACCTTCGCTGTCAGTGTCACGCAAGCTTGTCTAAAAAGTTCGCTTTCAAGTTCACGTACACTTTCGGGGCAATGAGAAGCAGTGTCAGCTGCTACAGTGTCGGGTGCCTGTGTTAGTTCTATTTCAGCGTCGGGAGTTCGACATGCGTAGCTTTTTGTCAGTGAGTGATGTGCTAACAAATACACTACATTGGGGTGTGCACGTTAAAGATCCCACGATTGACAAAAGGGTCTTTCCTGGCAAAATTGTATAGGCATAGATAAAAATGTCCACCAAAATACCCATGTGACTGGAATAATAGGCCGTGAAAAGTAGGATATGCGCCGAAATGGCTGCGATCTGCTGGCCGATGTGAATGCGTGATGTATTGTATAAAACAAATTCCATCTCACACAGCATAAATAAATCCCTGCGCCTTGAATAATGTGCGCGATATAAATTGCATAAAATAAAAAATAAAATAAAAAATAAATCCCTGCGCTTAGAACTGTACCCACGGAATACGCGCGATATAAGCCTCATATTGATTGATTGATTGAAATAAACGGCTGAATTCGAACGTATGTGTGTGTGTGTGGGGGGGGGGGGGGGGGGCAAGTGGGGTGTCTGTATCAAGTGGATGGGTGGGGTTGGGAAGTGTGACTGAGGAGAGAGAGAGAGAGACAGAGAGAGAGAGAGAGCGAGAGAGAGACAGAGACAGAGAGAGAGAGCGAGAGAGAGACAGAGACAGAGAGAGAGAGAAATAGAGAAAGAGAGAAAGGATAGAGAGACTCTTGAGATCGAGAATGTGTGCATGCGGGGACGATGCGAGTGTGTGTGTGTGTGTGTGTATTGGGGAGGGGAGAGGAGGGGGGAGGCTTGGAGCTGCCATAGCTGCGGAGGGATGGTAGGGGGAAACAGCTGTTGTTTTTCCCAGCCGGTCGAAACGGGAAAGATGGATCGGAGTTTCCGCAGGAGAATTTTTTCTGGGAATTCCCGCTATTCTATTTGGGTCGGAATAGCCGGGTGGTGTAGGTAGAGAAGACTGTTTTTGTCTGGCTTGCTCAGTTCAAGGTCATTCGACACGTCAAGTCTAGTCAACTATGAGGTGTCTTTCCCAAGACATTTTGTTACACCACGGTTGCGTTTGCAGTTGGAAATAACATTCAGTCCGAAGAGTCATATTGTTTGAGTGTGTGTCAATGTTACACTCAGTCTGACCCTCTCAGTCCTACATGGGTTTCTGTGCTCACTGAGCGGTTTGTGTCAACGTAGACCTGCAGTGGGCGCATCAGTCCCTGGTTTCTCAGGAATACGGATCTCTGTGAAACACGAACATGATAAAAGGCACACTGCAGCGGGGTTCGTTGCTCAAACAATATTCTCGTGAACTTCAGGCTGTGAAAACAGAAGTGGTGTTGTACAGAAACATCGCGACCATCGAATGTTGTTAACGTTGTTTTGTTGGATAGTTGGAGTGCGGCGTGACACTGAAAGGGCATCAGACTGTGACAGCGGCCATGCCCTCGGGCTGATTTCATAACAAGCAGTAAATACGGTTGAGGCGTTGCTGCGCAGGGCCCGTGTGCATCAAGTTAATTGACACTAGGGCGTGTCGGGGTGCACGAGGGTGTCTTATCAATCAGCCCAACTTCACGGTTGGTGTCATTCATCAACGGTGACGAATTAGTGTTGGTTGTGCACGGCCTCAACATGGGGGTAATGACGCGACGGATGTGCGCTCGCCTGCAAATGCAGCAGCTACTTGACAAACAGGTTAGTGTTCAACTTGTCTTTGTTTTTGTAGAAATCCGGCCCGAAAACACAAATAGGCTGCAAACGTTCCAACATTGAACCAGAATCATTGTGCATTTTGGAAGGTTAGCAGCACTGGTGAATGTCGTGTGTTGTCAAAGATTGATCGTTCCATTATTTTACCATTCTTGCTTGTTTTTTTGTTTTATTTCTTTGATTCTGCAGTCTTTGATACATTGCATTGTCCCAATTCATCCCCGTTGGTTCTGCGATCTTTTGTGTACTGGTGACGTCACATCCTGTCAGAAGAGGGAACATCATGGGTTTAAGATGTATTTAGTGCGAAGACAAACCTCACAAAGGGCTACTTGTGTCGAGTGCCACCTGGTCTTTCCTGTGTGTTGGTGTTATTGACGTGTCCCTTCTGTCTCTATGTCCGAGGTCGTTCGTGTGTAGTCTAATCGTTACCTCTTATCTGGGGTGCTTTTTGTGTCCATTTCTTGACAGTGTTCTCTGTGCTGTCTCGGTGCCTGTCTCTAGTTCTGCTGCCTTGCGTGATTTTCCTTGTTTACACTCAGTCTGACCCTCTCAACGACTTCCTTCCTGCCCCATAAGTGGTGCCCTTGTCGGGGAACGATCAGCATCAACACTTGGCATGCACGCATACGCATATATATATGATGAGACACAATAGTGTCGAAACACGTGTCTGGTCTAGGTACAAAAACAATGGTCCTCCTCAGGACTAGATTTCCTTGTGATACGTCCCCCACAAAGGGACTTTGCATTGTAAATCTCGGTCCCCCTTGAGGAGGGTCTGATGCTCCCAATAGGCTGTCTGTGAAGGGATACTTTTTTCTCTCTCTCTTTCTCTGCTAAGAGATTTAACAAATCTCGGAAGAAAGTCTCTGCTGACTTTCAATTGTTTCTTTCATAATTTCTGATGTTTTATATATATATATATATATATATATATAACAAAATCAAGGAAAAGAAAAGCCAAACAAAGAATGTCAAGTGGCAGCCCAAATTTTCGACCTATTGCCAGGCCTTCCTCAGGGGCGTGTAATTATATGTGTAATATATATGTATGTAGCAAATCAGTATGTTATCACTGTGATCCAGCTTTTCTTCTATGTGCACACGTTGAACCAAGCGAAGTCTTTGGGCGGAAGCGTCGATACAAGAAAGACTACAGTAAACATGTGCAACTGTTTCTGTGAATCCAGTCATTAATTGGGCGAAGTCGACTACGCGAAGTATGCTTTGCGAAGCTAGCTGCACGAAGCGTTAGCACTGACTGGGTTTTCGGTAAAAAGACCTCGCGAAATCTTAGTCAAGTTGACTTCGGGCTCATTGAAGGATAGCTTTTACAATTGCTAGCCCAGGAAGCATAATGCAGGTATTTGATATCGAGCGTACCTCGATCATTTGGGACAAAGTTTTTGCTGAACTGACGCGACACCACCAAGCCACAATCGATGCATTTGTGCATAAATCAGTATCGAGTCACAAGCGCCATGTCACCGTGACACGCTGAGTCAACTGATCGTTGTCAATGCTGTATAACTTATGGCCCTTTGTTATGTGCACAAAAAGCAAGGTCACCTAAATCACTGAATGCAGTCTGCAGTGTTTAACTCAGTGGCAACGTAAAGTTCATATCCGTATAATTAGGCTGTGTGGGCTAGACTGCAGCCCACGCTTGTCCTCTCTAGTGAAACAGGCAACAAGTCGTCAAGGCTATAGTAGGCCTATAGTTCGTCGGAAGACAAAGAAAACATTGCACGTGATCTACATCATCGGCGTTAATTAAACTGTGAACAGCCGACATTTAATACGCTAATAACTCTGAGTCACCGAGAGAACCGGTGTCACGAACCGAAAACTCTGCCTGAACAATCCTTCTCATTGCGGTCAATGCGCATGCGCTAACATGGGGAGATTAATCAGTCAGGTCGTGAACAACCTAACCCTAACCCTAATCCTAACCCTAATCCTAACCCTAATCCTAACCCTAATCCTAACCCTAATCCTAACCCTAACCCTAACCCATGGTTCGTTCGGTCAAAGGGTCGCATTTTTTAAGTCCAAGATTGGCGCATGCGCATTGACCGCAATGAGAAGGATTGTTCAGCAGAGGTTTCAGTTCATGACACCGGGTTTCGAGCGGTTGTCGTACGAGCCTTACATTTCATGGACATGACGTCATGCCGCGTCATTTTCTGTCCTTATTTCGACAAGCCGCGTACGTCAACCGTCGTATCTGCATCGAGTTTCTAAACGCATACGGGTGACGTCAAAATCTACAAACACATACGGTCTTGGCTACACGATCTTGCTGTTTCTGGACCTTAGAAAAGCGGTTCAGATGTGGTATGTCTTTGCGTTTTCCGCCTTGAGTTGCAGTTGGGTTTCATGGAAAACCACTCATATATTAAGCTGTTGTTTTCTGAGCCGATGGACGGTTTGTGAGGTCAGTGAGGTAGGTCAAGTAGCTGAGACAAACACGCTATCATCCCTTGTCCTTGCCACAGTCACAGACTTTGGTCAAGTCTCCTGCTCATTGACCGACAGGCCAGTCAAGCCGAGTGACCAACGGCGGTTATCTGAAACGACCGCCCAAGCGACTTACCAAAAGTGCTCGTTGTAGACAGGTAGTCGCTATACAGTGTGCATCATTACATGGCGAGAAAAATGTGTAGGGGATCTTTTGTGGCTGTCGTTGTGCGCACGTTATTGACAGATGTTTGCCATGGACGGGTGGTCCTTATTGACAAGTGGTCGCTATTGACAGGTGACCACTATTGACAGGTGGTCGGTACTTACAGCTGGTTGCCAGTGCAGGCTCGAGTATATAATACAGTATAACTCTACCTAGGACAGCCCTCCCCCCCCCCTCCCCCATCCCACCCACGAACTCAGAAACACGTAGATGAGGTCGAATCCAAGCAATATAACTATGTGCCTGTATGGTACAGTTTTCCTCTGTTTTACTGTCTTTTTTAAAATTTTGTTTGTCGTACTGTATATCTTGTCTGCCACTACCATCCCACCATCCCCCCTACCCTTGCCTCATGTAGACAAATGAATTCATTAAATATATTCACTGCTCTGTAAATAACTCAGTAGACGGCCTGTGCTTCACTAGTTCATACGGACCGAGTCAGTGTGCGATCGAAGTGTTAACTGTGTTCTTTAAGAGGACATGTACACTAACACACACAAAAGTTGAGGATCTGAATAGCGCGGCCCGGTGTGAAGAAATTCGATATATATTCAATAACAGGTAAGGCAGCGATAATCACAAGTTGTCGGTACAAGTCGCTGCGCTAACTGTTGGTGTGTTGAGCGACTGCATTAATTTTATTGATCGAAGAGACGTAAGACTTGCAGTGAGCTACTGGGTCATTAGGCGACCTTTGCAATGTTGTCGGATAGGACTTGGAGCAAAACACTTCAGTTGGCAGGAAGACAGACAGAGACACGCATGCACGCAGACAGACACAAATACAGACAAACACGCACGCACGCACGCACGCACGCACGCACGCACACACACACACACACACACACACACACACACACACACACACACACACGTACAAAAGCTTTCTACTTGGCGGATCTTCAATAGTTAACCCAGGAATGAACCCCTCCCAAATCCTCATGCTCGCAGTGAATGGATCAGGGCTGGCATGGTGTGCATGTGTGTATTTTACGGGGGTTCGTCCCAGTACGCTCCATCGAGCGATGTGTGCAGACTACACGCATAGAGAGCGGGAGAGAGAGAGAGAGAGAGAGAGAGAGAGAGAGAGAGAGAGAGGGAGAGAGAGAGAGAGGGAGTGAGAGAGAGAGCGAGAGAGGAACAGAAAGAGAGGAGAGACAGACAGACAGACAGAGGAGGGAGGAGATAGAGAGAGAGACAGACGGACAGAGAGAGGGTGGCGTTTTCACAAATGATTTACAAAACAAAGTTTCTTTCTCCGCGTTTGTTAAAAATTGCTCTTCAAATTGCATGAAAGAACATTAGTAATGTAAATTGATGTGCATCTTCTGTAGTAGTGGGAACATCCCCCTGTAGCGATTTCTAGGTCTTTGAAGAGCTATTTTGTGCATTGAGTTGTAACCTCTATGGCAAGACGATACAAAATAATAACCAACCAACCAACCAACCAACCAACCAACCAACCTCCATGACATGATCTGTGTATTTGAAGAAGATATTAAAAATAAATAATGTCAGCCCGTAAACAGATCGATAGTCAGTTTTCACAGCCATGTTGGTCTGGATAGTTTTTGCATGATCGAATGTCAGGACACACGATCGTATGTGATAGATGTATGTGTGGCCATGACAAGAAGGGCGGATAAGCAAGCTAATGGCGTATGCTGTGCACAATGCGTGCAAACAGATCGTTACATATTTTGTACATGCTGATAGATAATATTACCAGATATCGTGTGTTTAGCTCGGATCGAAAAACTGCTTGTGCGTGTACGTGTGGCAGGCCATAACGGGTAGCTGTATAAACCGATGAATAGTATGGCATTCTATGTCAGTTTTAGTGGGCTAAGTGGCTTGTACTTATTTAACGATGCCTACTAATCATCTGATCTGATCATTTTCCAGAGGCGAGGCGAAATGATAGGTTCAGTGTTGTTGTTGTTGTTGTTGTTGTTGTTGTTGTTGTTGTTGTTGTTGTTGTTGTTGTTGTTGTTGTTGTTGTTGTTGTTTCTTTCTTTCTTTCTTTTTGCTTTGTTTCTGAGGCAAATGCTTCTTTTTTGTGTGTAACTGACTGCATTATGCTCAATTCTAAGTAAAATGTTCAATGAAGAACATCATAATGTTCAGAAAGGCGAACTATGTGAGAGTGTTTTCAACGCGGAAGACTGATTGTCAAATTGAGTGACATGGTTTGAAGGTCGAAAAGTGAGTCGATTCAAATCGAGGGATGTCAGTACAGTAAGTTTACATTCAAACACACAAAGTACATATTGTATGATACACAAAATACAGAATGTATGATAAACAGAATACTTCAGTGCTTGCTGTGTGATACCAAGTTTACGTTCGGGGTTTTTTCTGTTCATAATTGTATTGAAACATTGAAAAAGTCGCGTACAACTGGTTCAGTGCAACACCCAAGAAAGCCATGATCGAAGTATTCTATATTTACCTAGCTTTCATATGAATGTCATACCACAAAACCACACTTTGCTTTCATTACCGTGGATAGGTGTGCACTAAACCTCCCCCCTGCCCCCCCCCCCCCCATACACATAAAGAAGAACATTAAAAATGAAGGAAGAAATGAAAGAAACAATGAAGATAGTAGAAGGAGCGTGGTACATCCAGGAAGCTGACAACACAAGGAACACATTCATTGCCCACAACAGGCAAACCGACCCCTAACACACACAACAAACTTAACAAACAAGCAAGACAAAATAAAGAATGAAAGAAAGAACTCAACATCAATGAAGGGAATAAAACACACACACACAAAACTGGAGTCGCTTGCCCCGTCTATACCCGCACATCTTAAAGCCCCAGTCTGCCTCAACTGGTTTACAGAACGATTTAAATCTTCTCATGAAAAAAGCAGTTCTAACCTTATGGAACACACTTGCAATAGCATAAAGTTAATAGCATTGAACGACACAGTTCGTTTGAATGGATACTTAGCTTGTGTAAACCACACACCAGATTTTGTGGTTTATCTAACGCATGAGCCATCGTGGACCCGAGTGATCCACTTTCCTTTTTTCCACAATTTCGTCGTCATTTTGTGATTTCAATGCGACTCGCTGTATCTGCAAAAGCACGTTATTGTGTACCTCTGAATCTAAAATGCAACAAATGGCTGCGAGTCACACGAACTTATCGGCGGCGGTTGTTAGATCGTCAGTCCGCACTGCAGGGCGAAACGTGCTGTCCTCTCCAAGTCCTCTCTGGGGCCGTATAGCTTCTTTTGTAGCGCTGTCTCCTCTGGCCAGATGGTGTCCCCCAGAGCACTGTGGTATGGACAAGCCTGCAGGATGTGCTCTGCTGATGATAATCATCGGTCCACGGCTATTGCCAGTTTCTCTCTGACAGCATGCTGAATTATTGCGCGAATCTATCAAAACAAGAATACAGAGTTATCTCCCATATGTTTTTTCGCAAGCACTGATCTAAATTTGAAAGATAGCTCGCTTGAAACTGTCTTACATATCAATTCCTTTGTAATTTAAAAATTACACAACACCATGAAAAATCATTATCGACGATCACGAATCTGCTTATATCCATAACACATTACGAAAAGATCTAAATATGTATAAAAAGAAAAAAAAATCAATTTCTTACCCACAGAAAGAAAACCAAGGCATCCTGTCAGGGATAGAATGAGACTCGAAGGGAAGTAACTCATTTTTGACCTGAGTTCAGGATGCTCTGCTGTCTGATTCTTGCCACACGCACATAAGGTTTATGATTTAAGAATGTTTGTGTAACAAGCTGTCAGTTTATTATTTAGATTTTAAATGTTAGGTCTAGCGCCACAACGAGGCTTCCGATTTGTCGGGATAAAAATCCGTCTGTCAACGCAAAATTACATTCTTTGAAAAATGCTCACTCTTTATGGAGGGCACCTAGGGTGTTCTCCAGCGATGAGTGTTAACACGAAAGGGTGTTTTTATTGTGTGTGAAAGCCTGACAGTGTCTGTGACCGCCTGATGGCTTACGCGAAGCTGAATGTGCCTTTAAAAAAAAAAGCCAATGATAATAGGATCGTGTGGAATTTAAAACCGTTCCTTTCACGTCTCTTAAGTGTCCTTTGTTATGTACTTTACTTCTGTCGTTGCCTGTAGATAAACGTATTAAATACTCAGCTTGTTTGTACAGCGCGCGGTGGTAAACAAGCACTGTTTCCATTTCAGTTTAATGTGCACGCACGGTCTCTCACACCACTTCGAGTGTCAACAGGGAGGGTGGGGGGTGGATTGCGCTGGAGAAGGCCGGAGAGAATGGAGAAAGGCGGGGCTGGGGGGGGGGGGGGGGGGGGCGGGGGGGGGGGATAGGAATGTGCGAGATGTGACCTAAGAGGGCGGAGGCTTATCCGTCAGGTATCCCACACGGCGTCGGCGCGGATGTCCCCGAGACCTAGATGTGGTGGTATAGGTGCACACTCAGGCTAGATGTGGTGGTATGGGTGCACACTCAGGCTAGATGTGGTGGTATAGGTGCACACTTAGGCTAGATGTGGTGGTATAGGTGCACACTCAGGCTAGATGTGGTGGTATGGGTGCACACTCAGGCTAGATGTGGTGGTATGGGTGCACACTCAGGCTAGATGTGGTGGTATAGGTGCACACTCAGGCTAGATGTGGTGGTATAGGTGCACACTCAGGCTAGATGTGGTGGTATGGGTGCACACTCAGGCTAGATGTGGTGGTCTAGGTGCACACTCAGGCTAGATGTGGTGGTATAGGTGCACACTCAGGCTAGATGTGGTGGTATAGGTGCACACTCAGGCTAGATGTGGTGGTATAGGTGCACACTCAGGCTAGATGTGGTGGTATGGGTGCACACTCAGGCTAGATGTGGTGGTATGGGTGCACACTCAGGCTAGATGTGGTGGTATGGGTGCACACTCAGGCTAGATGTTGTGGTATAGGTGCACACTCAGGCTAGATGTGGTGGTATAGGTGCACACTCAGGCTAGCTGTGGTGGTATAGGTGCACACTCAGGCTAGATGTTGTGGTATGGGTGCACACTCAGGCTAGATGTGGTGGTATGGGTGCACACTCAGGCTAGATGTTGTGGTATAGGTGCACACTCAGGCTAGATGTGGTGGTCTAGGTGCACACTCAGGCTAGATGTGGTGGTATAGGTGCACACTCAGGATAGATGTGGTGGTATAGGTGCACACTCAGGCTAGATGTGGTGGTATAGGTGCACACTCAGGCTAGATGTTGTGGTATGGGTGCACACTCAGGCTAGATGTGGTGGTATGGGTGCACACTCAGGCTAGATGTGGTGGTATGGGTGCACACTCAGGCTAGATGTGGTGGTATAGGTGCACACTCAGGCTAGATGTGGTGGTATGGGTGCACACTCAGGCTAGATGTGGTGGTATAGGTGCACACTCAGGCTAGATGTGGTGGTATGGGTGCACACTCAGGCTAGATGTTGTGGTATAGGTGCACACTCAGGCTAGATGTGGTGGTATAGGTGCACACTCAGGCTAGATGTGGTGGTATAGGTGCACACTCAGGCTAGATGTTGTGGTATGGGTGCACACTCAGGCTAGATGTGGTGGTATAGGTGCACACTCAGGCTAGATGTTGTGGTATGGGTGCACACTCAGGCTAGATGTGGTGGTATAGGTGCACACTCAGGCTAGATGTGGTGGTATAGGTGCACACTCAGGCTAGATGTGGTGGTATGGGTGCACACTCAGGCTAGATGTGGTGGTATAGGTGCACACTCAGGCTATATGTGGTGGTATAGGTGCACACTCAGACTAGATGTTGTGGTATGGGTGCACACTCAGGCTAGATGTGGTGGTATAGGTGCACACTCAGGCTAGATGTGGTGGTATGGGTGCACACTCAGGCTAGATGTTGTGGTATAGGTGCACACTCAGGCTAGATGTGGTGGTATAGGTGCACACTCAGGCTAGATGTGGTGGTATAGGTGCACACTCAGGCTAGATGTGGTGGTCTAGGTGCACACTCAGGCTGGATGTGGTGGTATAGGTGCACACTCAGGCTGGATGTTGTGGTATAGGTGCACACTCAGGCTAGATGTGGTGGTATAGGTGCACACTCAGGCTAGATGTGGTGGTATAGGTGCACACTCAGGCTGGATGTTGTGGTATAGATGCACACTCAGGCTAGATGTGGTGGTATGGGTGCACACTCAGGCTAGATGTGGTGGTATAGGTGCACACTCAGGCTAGATGTGGTGGTATAGGTGCACACTCAGGCTAGATGTGGTGGTCTAGGTGCACACTCAGGCTAGATGTGGTGGTATGGGTGCACACGCAGGCTAGATGCTATTTTCTTTGGCAAAGTTGACAAAACGGCCACAAAGGTGTTACCAATTTTTGAAATTATTGGGGCTTAATCTTTCTTGATTTATTTTTATGTTTACGTACATACACCTCTCCTCCCCTCAAACCCACACTCCTCCTGCCGTGAACTGTTGGGCAATTCTCACACACACAAACAAACACACACACACACACACACACACACACACACACACACACACACACACACACACACACACACACACACACACACACACACACACACAAACACAAGCATACATACACACACATACATATACCTGTGTACTTACACATGAATGCACACACACACGATGATTTGAAGTCAGTTTCTTCCATCGACATGTCTGTTTTGTGCTTATGTAGTCTCCCGTTCTTTTCTTTTACTTGCTGCGTTATTTATGCCCTTGGTCAGGTTGGCTTATTCGGTTTTGCAGCTTGATATTTCAGTCACGGGTACGGTATGGTTATGGCTGTCATTGACTTAAATATGGTGGCGGCACAGTCAGTTGGCTCGGGGTCAACTCGGTCGTAAAGCTCACGTTACGGGCACAGGCACAGCCTCTTACGTATACCCCCCCCCCCCCCCCCCACCCCACCTCACCCCAGCGCCCCCCCCCCAACCCCAAGCCCCAATCGCCCTTTTTGTGTCTTGTGTTTTTGTTTGAAATACGAAGAAAATAGTTCAATGAATCATTTAATTAATTAATTAATAATAAATAGATAGATGCATTGATAAAAAGATAGATGAATAAATAGAAACAAAAATAACAACAAGTTCAAAACAATAACAATAAGTACATAACCGTCTTCCGGCGCCTGTCCCCAACCAGGAAGTAAAGGCGAGGAGAAAGAAACGAGCTCCGATAGGTCCCTTCCATCTAGGTCACTGTGATACATCTGATTAGCTCACCAGTGCATAAACATTCACTTGTGACCTATTTTTACCTGTCCGACCTAAAAACCTTTGACACAAGCGCGAGATCAAAGCTCACCACCACCCCGTGTCAGTGAGAGCATAAAGCAAGCAGCCAGTTAAAAGAAAAAGAATCTCCTAGCATATAACCACGTCATGTCCCAAATAGACCTTAGTTCTGGGGACAGAAACACCAAGTTAGCATAGAAAAAGAATTAAAAAAAAGGGGTAAGGAAATAAACACCCTCTTGTGACGTACTTTTACCTGTCCGACCTCAATATCTTTGACACAAGAACTAGATCAAAAAACGCCCAACCTCCCCGTGTGAGAGCATAAAGCAAGCAGCCAGTTAATAAAAGAGAAAAAAAAGGGGGTAATGAAATAAAGAGTCCACCCGGAGAGAAGAGCAATCAATATCTCCAACCACAACTGACTGGTGCAGCGTGTTATTAAGGACTCACCCCGCCTCGTGAAAACAGTTCGCCTCGGCTGTCTCAGATCTGGTCATGCTTTTAAAATGGGATACGAACATCCCTCCACTTGGTCACATACCAAAAATCAACACCATGAATGCATGCTTTGCCGAGTTCGACTTTTGTAATGAATTAATTTCCGAAAAAAGTACCAGTGCCTTTTACAAAATTAATTCTAAAAAAAACCCACTGTGCACAGAGGGTACTCAGGCTGCTGTTTGGTATGTGACCAAACGGAGGGATTGTCTTGAAGCGTGACCAGATCTGAGACGGTGAGGCGGAGTGAGTCTTTAATAACACGCTGCAAAAGTCAGTATGTTTTCACGTGGCGGAGTGAGTCTTTAATGACACGCTGCAAAAGTCAGTATGTTTTCACGTGGCGGAGTGAGTCCTTAATGACACGCTGCAAAAGTCAGTATGTTTTCACGTGGCGGAGTGAGTCCTTAATGACACGCTGCAAAAGTCAGTATGTTTTCACGAGGCGGAGTGAGTCCTTAATAACACGCTGCACCAGTCAGTATGTTTTCACGAGGCGGAGTGAGTCCTTAATAACACGCAGCACCAGTCAGTATGTTTTCACGTGGCGGAGTGAGTCTTTAATGACACGCTGCAAAAGTCAGTATGTTTTCACGTGGCGGAGTGAGTCTTTAATAACACGCTGCAAAAGTCAGTATGTTTTCACGAGGCGGAGTGAGTCTTTAATGACAAGCTGCAAAAGTCAGTATGTTTTCACGTGGCGGAGTGAGTCTTTAATGACACGCTGCACCAGTCAGTATGTTTTAACGAGGCGGAGTGAGTCCTTAATGACACGCTGCAAAAGTCAGTATGTTTTCACGAGGCGGAGTTGGCCTTTAATGACACGCTGCAAAAGTCAGTATGTTTTCACGAGGCGGAGTGAGTCTTTAATAACACGCTGCAAAAGTCAGTATGTTTTCACGTGGCGGAGTGAGTCCTTAATGACACGCTGCAAAAGTCAGTATGTTTTCACGTGGCGGAGTGAGTCCTTAATAACACGCTGCACCAGTCAGTATGTTTTCACGAGGCGGAGTGAGTCCTTAATAACACGCTGCACCAGTCAGTATGTTTTCACGAGGCGGAGTTGGCCTTTAATGACACGCTGCAAAAGTCAGTATGTTTTCACGTGGCGGAGTGAGTCCTTAATGACACGCTGCAAAAGTCAGTATGTTTTCACGTGGCGGAGTGAGTCCTTAATGACACGCTGCAAAAGTCAGTATGTTTTCACGAGGCGGAGTTGGCCTTTAAACTTGTTCGCACTTGACGTAATGCGTCTTCGACAAACGTCACGCGAGCATAAAAAGTGGCGGTATGAATGTAATGTTGTGTTAGAATGCGTCAAAACAAGGAGAATGAAGTGTGGAATAGTTGTGTGAGACTGTGGCAAAACAGGAAGACTCAAAGGTTATGATGATGTCTGAGAACTGGGTGTTCCAGTCAGAGACGTAGGAGCAGCCGCAGTGTAAGTCGAATGCGATTTTTCTTCTTCTTCAGATGTACAAAGAAAATATATATATGTGTGTGTGTGTGTGTGTGTGTACGGTGTGTGTGTGTGTGTGTGTGTGTGTGTGTGTGTGTTGTGTGTGTGTTCGTGCGTGCGTAAGTGTGAATATGTGTGTGTGTGTATGTGTGTCTGTTTGTGTGTGTGTGTGTGTGTGTGTGTGTGTGTGTGTGTGTGTTTGTGTGTCTGTCTGTTTGTCTGTCTGACTAACTGTCTGTCTGTCTTGTCTGTCTGTCTTGTCTGTCTGTCTTGTCTGTCTGTCTTGTCTGTCTGTCTTGTCTGTCTGTCTTGTCTGTCTGTCTTGTCTGTCTGTCTTGTCTGTCTGTCTTGTCTGTCTGCCTTTCTGTTTGTATGTGTGCGTACGAGTGAGCAGTGTTGCATGCTTGGTTATTAGGCTGAACATATCAACATATTTGCACCCGTTAACATCTACGCACACATTCACATCCATGCACACATGGTCACTAACCAACCCGATTGATTGCAATGATTGTGGCAACAGACGCCACACGAATTGTGCAAAGTAGGTTTCATGGAATGACCATGACTCTGCACAGGCGTTTGTCTCGGCTGCGAGCATTCTTCCACCTGTATAATCTACAACACGATTACCTAGTGAGATTTAAAAAAGGGGGTACAGAAATAAAGATCAACCCGGAGAGAAGGGTAATCAATAGATATCTCCAACCACAACTGACTGTTGTAAGCGTGTCAATAAGTTTGTTCGCACTTGACGTTTTGCTCAGTTGACGATTAATTTGATTTAACGATTGCGTTGTATTTCTTATGAATGCATGAATCCCAACATATATGTTATGTCTACTCTGCACATTTGCTCAGAATGGAAAAAAATCTGTTTATGTAAATCATGTTGGCATGCTTCGCCGAGACCAGCTGGGCCCGTCTTGGTTTTAAGGGTTTCGGTTAGCCACGTATTTGTAGTCTCGAAGATTGCTGATGGCTGATCTCAGATTTTCCGTGTCGATCACTTACTTCCAGGCCGACAGATTGACTAATTACTTTGATATCGCTTGACGAGATTTGTTAGAATTTTGCAATAGTGCACGTGATAAACCAGCGCAAGAAGTGAACACTTGGTGCCTCTCTTTTCTAGGAACTCTCTCTCTCTCTCCCTCCCTCCCTCTCTCTCTCTCTCTCTCTCTCTCTCTCTCTCTCTCTCTCTCTCTCTCTCTCTCTCTCTCTCGCTCTCTCTTTCTGCCCCCCCCTCCTCTCTCTCTCTGTCATTTCAAAGAAATGCTCTACACCTCCCCCACCCATTCACAGCCTCTTTCCCTCTGTCTCCAGGAAATGGGAAAACCAAAGTCCACCACCAGGAGAGGTTCGACCCCGGGTTCGCCCCAGAGCCCCGGCAGCCCTGGAGGGGCGGGAAAACGCCGCCCCATTCGCCCCATTGACCGCCAGAAGATGCGGCCATGGCTGCTGCAGAAGCTGGACAGTGGCGAGCTCCAGGAGGCTCTGTGGTGGAAGGAAGACGGCAAGAGGTTCGCCGTCAGATGGCCACACGCCGCTAGACAGGGGTTCAAGGTGGAGGACGCTAAGCTCTTCAAGGCCTGGGCTAGGCACTCGGGTAGGTTGGCTGTTTGTATGGATGTGTGTGAGTGGTGGTGGTGGCGGCGGGGGAGGTGGTGGTGGCCAGATAGCCGCACGTTAAACTCTTCAAGGCCTGGGCTAGGCACTCGGGTAGGTTTGTTTGAACAAGGTTTTATTTCATGTATATATGATGCAATGATGAAATGGAACACAAAAGGGGCACGAACTCGAGCGAGCGCTTATATTACTAGGCTTAGTCGAGTCTGGTAGGTTGGTGGGTGTGTGTGTTAGGGGAGGGGAGTGTGTGTGTGTGTGCGTGCGTGTGTGTGTGTGTGTGTGTGTGTGTGTGTGTGTGTTGTGTGTGTGCGTGCGTGCGTGCGTGCGTGTGTGTGTGTGTGCGTGTATGTGTGTGTGTGTGTGTGTGTGTGTGTGTGTGTGTGTGTGTGTGTGTGTGTGTGTGTGTGTTACATAATAGCAACTCTACAACTTCAATTTAAAAAAAAACCTTTCTGTTTTCCCAGTATGCCTAGAAGATGCACACATACACAAAAACCGATCAAGACACAAGTCTTCACTTTTGTGTGTGTGTGTGTGTGTGTGTGTGTGTGTGTGTGTGTGTGTGTGTGTGTGTGTGTGTGTGTGTGTGTGTGTGTGTGTGTGTGTGTGTGTGCATGATATTCACTCCACAAGTCCCAATGATCTTTTCGACAAATATATTAGTTTCCTAATGTTCCCAGAATGCCTACAAAACGCTATAAATTGACACGCTTAAAACCAGTTTTCTCTTTCAACACAGGCATCTACCGGGAGGGCGATGAAGAAGACCACAAGAAGTGGAAGTCCAACTTCCGGTGTGCGCTACACAGTGTTCCGGACATAGAGGAAGTGACGTGCAAGAACGAGCGCAAGGGACAGAACGCGGCCCGGATTTACGAGCTGCTGGATCAACCAATAGGTAAAACTCTTATGCCGATCTAACTAGGCTTTGAGAAGGTGTCATTCACCTCCCGCCCCAACCCCCATTAATGACTGAGAATGTTCAAATTGAACCGTCGCGATATAACCTTCGTGGTTGAAAACGACGTTAAACACCAAATAAAGAAAGAAAGTTCAAATTGAAGCATGCCCGAGTTACTGCAATTCAGTGTGTCACTGGTCAAATTCCTAGAATAGATCCAGAATGCAACAAGAGAATTGATACAGTTCTGTTCTCGTACTACTATCAGCTCATTTACAAGTCCGAAGAATCAATCAATCAATCAATGAGGCTTTTATCGCGCATATTCCGTGGGTACAGTTCTGGGCGCTCAGCAGTGATGCCGTGTGAGATGAAATTTTATACGGCCAGTAATTGCAGCCATTTCGGCGCATATTTACCTTTCACGGCCTGGGTGTTTCCGTTTACATGTGTACGTTTCTGTGATTATTGCATATATTTCTTGGCTTTTTCAGAGAAGAGGAGCAAGAAAGACAAGAGTGGGCGCGCCTTTAAAAGATTTGTCATCAAGGTACGTTTACATCGGCATATTGTCCCCAAACACATAGCCTATAACAGAGCAAGAACTGTCGGTTAAGCTGAACAGGGCAAGAACTTCGTGTCTTCAGACCTTGAGTTCTGTAACTAGCAAAGCCTTTTACAGTAAGAATTGTGTATCAGCCTAACCGGAAGAGCAAGAAGTGTGTGTGTGTGTTGAGACGCAGGGCTATATTTCTAAGTGAAAGAAGTGTGTGTGTTGAGACGCAGGGCTATGTATCTAAGCGAAAGAAGTGTGTGTGTTGAGACCCAGGGCTATGTATCTAAGCAAAAGAAGTGTGTGTGTTGAGACCCAGGGCTATGTATCTAAGCGAAAGAAGTGTGTGTGTTGAGACCCAGGGCTATGTATCTAAGCGAAAGAAGTGTGTGTGTTCAGACCCAGGGCTATGTATCTAAGCGAAAGAAGTGTGTGTGTTCAGATCCAGGGCTATGTATCTAAGCGAAAGAAGTGTTTGTGTTGAGACCCAGGGCTATGTATCTAAGCGCAAGAAGTGTGTGTGTTGAGACCCAGGGCTATGTATCTAAGCGAAAGAAGTGTGTGTGTTCAGACCCAGGGCTATGTATCTAAGCGAAAGAAGTGTGTGTGTTCAGATCCAGGGCTATGTACCTAAGCGAAAGAAGTGTGTGTGTTGAGACCCAGGGCTATGTCTCTCAGCGAAAGAAGTGTGTGTGTTGAGACCCAGGGCTATGTCTCTCAGCAAAAGAAGTGTGTGTGTTCAGATCCAGGGCTATGTATCTAAGCGAAAGAAGTGTGTGTGTTGAGACCCAGGGCTATGTATCTAAGCGAAAGAAGTGTGTGTGTTGAGACCCAGGGCTATGTATCTAAGCGAAAGAAGTGTGTGTGTTGAGACCCAGGGCTATGTATCTAAGCGAAAGAAGTGTGTGTGTTCAGACCCAGGGCTATGTATCTAAGCGAAAGAAGTGTGTGTGTTCAGATCCAGGGCTATGTATCTAAGCGAAAGAAGTGTGTGTGTTGAGACCCAGGGCTATGTATCTAAGCGAAAGAAGTGTTTGTGTTGAGACCCAGGGCTATGTATCTAAGCGCAAGAAGTGTGTGTGTTCAGACCCAGGGCTATGTATCTAAGCGAAAGAAGTGTGTGTGTTGAGACGCAGGGCTATGTATCTAATTGAAAGAACTTTGTGCAGGCAGAAGAAGAACAAAGTCACACGGGGTCCGAGTCAGACAGCGGGGTCTCGACGAGCGGGGACAACGACGTGTACCACGGGCCAGAATTCCCCACACCCAAACAGGAGCC